>NW_028159531.1:317500-327500 GCF_964263955.1 Coregonus lavaretus
CAGGTTTTCGCTCTCAAAAGTACACCTTTTTAATAGCAAAACAGCACAATTGGATGTTCTATGTCCACAACAATGTTTAAACCCTATCAGGTGACCATTTGTGAGGTCTGGGAAAAATGTAAGACATTTAGATGTTGGGGTGTAGTTACCCTTAAATGCAAGCATGCACCAGGAAGAGACCTTTGTTTGGTTAAGCGGTGTTGCTGTAGAACAAATGGCAACTGGAGTGATGCAAATGATCACGGTATAATTCTGCCAGGCAGGCATAGGCTACTTTGTAGTTAACATTTACTTGCGAAGGTTTTGGGGAAAGCCATTCCTTCCCTACCAGAAGAAGGTTATCATTAGCATCATCGCTAACGGCTACACAAAGTGTAGACATACGCGCGCACCGCACACATGCACACAGACAGGGGCATTCCTGTGCCGTTTCAGAAAGTTCATGGAAATACGAATCACTGATGCATTTTGTTCATGTCTTATGATTGACTTGGGCAAATGAATGCGTTTTCTAACAAGTTGAATAGATTTAGTTGATTTCTTACTAAGTTCAATAAATGTTTGAATATTGTTGAATTTCGGTTTAATGTCTGGATTCCGTGATTCGGTCCGCTTTTATAGGGCCCTAGTCAATGAACTTGTCATAAATCAACATAGGATATGCCCTCTTCCCCCCCCCCCCAACAAGACTCAAATATATATATATATATATTGGAAATGTAAGCAGGGGTTGAGCTTCTTCAGTTTGTGTCACAAAGTGGATACGTTTCTGTGTCCCTTTCAGAGTGAGTGACACATTGACTTTATATAGTGTACCAAGAGTTGTTCCCTCGCTCACGGCCATACCAGCCTGAATACGCCCGATCTCGTCCGATCTCGGAAGCTAAGCAGGGTCGGGCCTGGTTAGTACTTGGATGGGAGACCGCCTGGGAATACCAGGTGCTGTAAGCTTTTTGTCCCAGTAGAGCGTGCTCTTGTGTCATGGAGCAACTGCTTTTTATTTATCACCCTAATAATATCATGGATTGTTATTGGACTAAATGCAGTTTGTGTGCTGCCCTGCCCTGATCAAATCAAATCAAATCAAATAATGGACAGTGCGTTTCCCTCAAAATATAGGCAGTACATGCAGCCTTTGTTTTTAGTCTAGGAGACAGTCAATGTCTGTAGTCCATTAGGGCACTATACAATCCCTTCAATGTTTTGCCTGATTCCGTTAATTCCCAAGTTCCCTTTTCTCCGTTTAGATTTCCCCGTTGACCGTTTGTCCCTGTTTTGGCAGGTTTTCGCTCTCAAAAGTACACCTTTTTAATAGCAAAACAGCACAATTGGATGTTCTATGTCCACAACAATGTTTAAACCCTATCAGGTGACCATTTGTGAGGTCTGGGATAAATTTAAGACATTTAGATGTTGGGGTGTAGTTACCCTTAAATGCAAGCATGCACCAGGAAGAGACCTTTGTTTGGTTAAGCGGTGTTGCTGTAGAACAAATGGCAACTGGAGTGATGCAAATGATCACGGTATAATTCTGCTATGCAGGCATAGGCTACTTTGTAGTTAACATTTACTTGCGAAGGTTTTGGGGAAAGCCATTCCTTCCCTACCAGAAGAAGGTTATCATTAGCATCATCGCTAACGGCTACACAAAGTGTAGACATACGCGCGCACCGCACACATGCACACAGACAGGGGCATTCCTGTGCCGTTTCAGAAAGTTCATGGAAATACGAATCACTGATGCATTTTGTTCATGTCTTATGATTGACTTGGGCAAATGAATGCGTTTTCTAACAAGTTGAATAGATTTAGTTGATTTCTTACTAAGTTCAATAAATGTTTGAATATTGTTGAATTTCGGTTTAATGTCTGGATTCCGTGATTCGGTCCGCAACGCCTATTTTATAGGGCCCTAGTCAATGAACTTGTCATAAATCAACATAGGATATGCCCTCTTCCCCCCCCCCCAACAAGACTCAAATATATATATATATATATATATTGGAAATGTAAGCAGGGGTTGAGCTTCTTCAGTTTGTGTCACAAAGTGGATACGTTTCTGTGTCCCTTTCAGAGTGAGTGACACATTGACTTTATATAGTGTACTAAGAGTTGTTCCCTCGCTTACGGCCATACCAGCCTGAATACGCCCGATCTCGTCCGATCTCGGAAGCTAAGCAGGGTCGTGCCTGGTTAGTACTTGGATGGGAGACCGCCTGGGAATACCAGGTGCTGTAAGCTTTTTGTCCCAGTAGAGCGTGCTCTTGTGTCATGGAGCAACTGCTTTTTATTTATCACCCTAATAATATCATGGATTGTTATTGGACTAAATGCAGTTTGTGTGCTGCCCTGCCCTGATCAAGTCAAATCAAATAATGGACAGTGCGTTTCCCTCAAAATATAGGCAGTACATGCAGCCTTTGTTTTTAGTCTAGGAGACAGTCAATGTCTGTAGTCCATTAGGGCACTATACAATCCCTTCAATGTTTTGCCTGATTCCGTTAATTCCCAAGTTCCCTTTTCTCCGTTTAGATTTCCCCGTTGACCGTTTGTCCCTGTTTTGGCAGGTTTTCGCTCTCAAAAGTACACCTTTTTAATAGCAAAACAGCACAATTGGATGTTCTATGTCCACAACAATGTTTAAACCCTATCAGGTGACCATTTGTGAGGTCTGGGAAAAATGTAAGACATTTAGATGTTGGGGTGTAGTTACCCTTAAATGCAAGCATGCACCAGGAAGAGACCTTTGTTTGGTTAAGCGGTGTTGCTGTAGAACAAATGGCAACTGGAGTGATGCAAATGATCACGGTATAATTCTGCCAGGCAGGCATAGGCTACTTTGTAGTTAACATTTACTTGCGAAGGTTTTGGGGAAAGCCATTCCTTCCCTACCAGAAGAAGGTTATCATTAGCATCATCGCTAACGGCTACACAAAGTGTAGACATACGCGCGCACCGCACACATGCACACAGACAGGGGCATTCCTGTGCCGTTTCAGAAAGTTCATGGAAATACGAATCACTGATGCATTTTGTTCATGTCTTATGATTGACTTGGGCAAATGAATGCGTTTTCTAACAAGTTGAATAGATTTAGTTGATTTCTTACTAAGTTCAATAAATGTTTGAATATTGTTGAATTTCGGTTTAATGTCTGGATTCCGTGATTCGGTCCGCTTTTATAGGGCCCTAGTCAATGAACTTGTCATAAATCAACATAGGATATGCCCTCTTCCCCCCCCCCCCAACAAGACTCAAATATATATATATATATATTGGAAATGTAAGCAGGGGTTGAGCTTCTTCAGTTTGTGTCACAAAGTGGATACGTTTCTGTGTCCCTTTCAGAGTGAGTGACACATTGACTTTATATAGTGTACCAAGAGTTGTTCCCTCGCTCACGGCCATACCAGCCTGAATACGCCCGATCTCGTCCGATCTCGGAAGCTAAGCAGGGTCGGGCCTGGTTAGTACTTGGATGGGAGACCGCCTGGGAATACCAGGTGCTGTAAGCTTTTTGTCCCAGTAGAGCGTGCTCTTGTGTCATGGAGCAACTGCTTTTTATTTATCACCCTAATAATATCATGGATTGTTATTGGACTAAATGCAGTTTGTGTGCTGCCCTGCCCTGATCAAATCAAATCAAATCAAATAATGGACAGTGCGTTTCCCTCAAAATATAGGCAGTACATGCAGCCTTTGTTTTTAGTCTAGGAGACAGTCAATGTCTGTAGTCCATTAGGGCACTATACAATCCCTTCAATGTTTTGCCTGATTCCGTTAATTCCCAAGTTCCCTTTTCTCCGTTTAGATTTCCCCGTTGACCGTTTGTCCCTGTTTTGGCAGGTTTTCGCTCTCAAAAGTACACCTTTTTAATAGCAAAACAGCACAATTGGATGTTCTATGTCCACAACAATGTTTAAACCCTATCAGGTGACCATTTGTGAGGTCTGGGATAAATTTAAGACATTTAGATGTTGGGGTGTAGTTACCCTTAAATGCAAGCATGCACCAGGAAGAGACCTTTGTTTGGTTAAGCGGTGTTGCTGTAGAACAAATGGCAACTGGAGTGATGCAAATGATCACGGTATAATTCTGCTATGCAGGCATAGGCTACTTTGTAGTTAACATTTACTTGCGAAGGTTTTGGGGAAAGCCATTCCTTCCCTACCAGAAGAAGGTTATCATTAGCATCATCGCTAACGGCTACACAAAGTGTAGACATACGCGCGCACCGCACACATGCACACAGACAGGGGCATTCCTGTGCCGTTTCAGAAAGTTCATGGAAATACGAATCACTGATGCATTTTGTTCATGTCTTATGATTGACTTGGGCAAATGAATGCATTTTCTAACAAGTTGAATAGATTTAGTTGATTTCTTACTAAGTTCAATAAATGTTTGAATATTGTTGAATTTCGGTTTAATGTCTGGATTCCGTGATTCGGTCCGCTTTTATAGGGCCCTAGTCAATGAACTTGTCATAAATCAACATAGGATATGCCCTCTTCCCCCCCCCCCCCCAACAAGACTCAAATATATATATATATATATTGGAAATGTAAGCAGGGGTTGAGCTTCTTCAGTTTGTGTCACAAAGTGGATACGTTTCTGTGTCCCTTTCAGAGTGAGTGACACATTGACTTTATATAGTGTACCAAGAGTTGTTCCCTCGCTCACGGCCATACCAGCCTGAATACGCCCGATCTCGTCCGATCTCGGAAGCTATGCAGGGTCGGGCCTGGTTAGTACTTGGATGGGAGACCGCCTGGGAATACCAGGTGCTGTAAGCTTTTTGTCCCAGTAGAGCGTGCTCTTGTGTCATGGAGCAACTGCTTTTTATTTATCACCCTAATAATATCATGGATTGTTATTGGACTAAATGCAGTTTGTGTGCTGCCCTGCCCTGATCAAATCAAATCAAATCAAATAATGGACAGTGCGTTTCCCTCAAAATATAGGCAGTACATGCAGCCTTTGTTTTTAGTCTAGGAGACAGTCAATGTCTGTAGTCCATTAGGGCACTATACAATCCCTTCAATGTTTTGCCTGATTCCGTTAATTCCCAAGTTCCCTTTTCTCCGTTTAGATTTCCCCGTTGACCGTTTGTCCCTGTTTTGGCAGGTTTTCGCTCTCAAAAGTACACCTTTTTAATAGCAAAACAGCACAATTGGATGTTCTATGTCCACAACAATGTTTAAACCCTATCAGGTGACCATTTGTGAGGTCTGGGATAAATTTAAGACATTTAGATGTTGGGGTGTAGTTACCCTTAAATGCAAGCATGCACCAGGAAGAGACCTTTGTTTGGTTAAGCGGTGTTGCTGTAGAACAAATGGCAACTGGAGTGATGCAAATGATCACGGTATAATTCTGCTATGCAGGCATAGGCTACTTTGTAGTTAACATTTACTTGCGAAGGTTTTGGGGAAAGCCATTCCTTCCCTACCAGAAGAAGGTTATCATTAGCATCATCGCTAACGGCTACACAAAGTGTAGACATACGCGCGCACCGCACACATGCACACAGACAGGGGCATTCCTGTGCCGTTTCAGAAAGTTCATGGAAATACGAATCACTGATGCATTTTGTTCATGTCTTATGATTGACTTGGGCAAATGAATGCTTTTTCTAACAAGTTGAATAGATTTAGTTGATTTCTTACTAAGTTCAATAAATGTTTGAATATTGTTGAATTTCGGTTTAATGTCTGGATTCCGTGATTCGGTCCGCTTTTATAGGGCCCTAGTCAATGAACTTGTCATAAATCAACATAGGATATGCCCTCTTCCCCCCCCCCCCCCAACAAGACTCAAATATATATATATATATATTGGAAATGTAAGCAGGGGTTGAGCTTCTTCAGTTTGTGTCACAAAGTGGATACGTTTCTGTGTCCCTTTCAGAGTGAGTGACACATTGACTTTATATAGTGTACCAAGAGTTGTTCCCTCGCTCACGGCCATACCAGCCTGAATACGCCCGATCTCGTCAGATCTCGGAAGCTAAGCAGGTTTAGGGCTGGTTAGTACTTGGATGGGGGACCACCTTGGAATACCAGTTGCTGTAAAAGCATGTAAGAAGCTATGACGTGGACTGATAATCTGCGTTATAGGCTGAGATGTGAAGATGTGAAATATGAAGATATGAGATGGAAAATAAGCTGTGAAGCTATGAGATGTGAAATATGAAGCTATGATATGTAAAATAAGCTGTGAAGCTATGAGATGTGAAATATGAAGCTATGATATGTAAAAAGAAGCTGTGAAGCTATGAGATGTGAAGAAGTGATGTGAAATATGAAGCTATGATATGTAAAAAAGAAGCTGTGAAGCTATGATATGATGTGAAGATGTGAAATATGAAGCTATGATATGTAAAAAGAAGCTGTGAAGCTATGAGATGTGAAGAAATGATGTGAAATATGAAGCTATGATATGTAAAAAGAAGCTGTGAAGCTATGAGATGTGAAGAAATGATGTGAAATATGAAGCTATGATATGTAAAAAAGAAGCTGTGAAGCTATGATATGATGTGAAGATGTGAAATATGAAGCTATGATATAAAGATGGGTTAATTTAAAAAAAAAAAAAAAAAAAAAAAAAAATACGCCCGATCTCGTCCGATCTCGGAAGCTATGCAGGGTCGGGCCTGGTTAGTACTTGGATGGGAGACCGCCTGGGAATACCAGGTGCTGTAAGCTTTTTGTCCCAGTAGAGCGTGCTCTTGTGTCATGGAGCAACTGCTTTTTATTTATCACCCTAATAATATCATGGATTGTTATTGGACTAAATGCAGTTTGTGTGCTGCCCTGCCCTGATCAAATCAAATCAAATCAAATAATGGACAGTGCGTTTCCCTCAAAATATAGGCAGTACATGCAGCCTTTGTTTTTAGTCTAGGAGACAGTCAATGTCTGTAGTCCATTAGGGCACTATACAATCCCTTCAATGTTTTGCCTGATTCCGTTAATTCCCAAGTTCCCTTTTCTCCGTTTAGATTTCCCCGTTGACCGTTTGTCCCTGTTTTGGCAGGTTTTCGCTCTCAAAAGTACACCTTTTTAATAGCAAAACAGCACAATTGGATGTTCTATGTCCACAACAATGTTTAAACCCTATCAGGTGACCATTTGTGAGGTCTGGGATAAATTTAAGACATTTAGATGTTGGGGTGTAGTTACCCTTAAATGCAAGCATGCACCAGGAAGAGACCTTTGTTTGGTTAAGCGGTGTTGCTGTAGAACAAATGGCAACTGGAGTGATGCAAATGATCACGGTATAATTCTGCTATGCAGGCATAGGCTACTTTGTAGTTAACATTTACTTGCGAAGGTTTTGGGGAAAGCCATTCCTTCCCTACCAGAAGAAGGTTATCATTAGCATCATCGCTAACGGCTACACAAAGTGTAGACATACGCGCGCACCGCACACATGCACACAGACAGGGGCATTCCTGTGCCGTTTCAGAAAGTTCATGGAAATACGAATCACTGATGCATTTTGTTCATGTCTTATGATTGACTTGGGCAAATGAATGCGTTTTCTAACAAGTTGAATAGATTTAGTTGATTTCTTACTAAGTTCAATAAATGTTTGAATATTGTTGAATTTCGGTTTAATGTCTGGATTCCGTGATTCGGTCCGCAACGCCTATTTTATAGGGCCCTAGTCAATGAACTTGTCATAAATCAACATAGGATATGCCCTCTTCCCCCCCCCCCAACAAGACTCAAATATATATATATATATATATTGGAAATGTAAGCAGGGGTTGAGCTTCTTCAGTTTGTGTCACAAAGTGGATACGTTTCTGTGTCCCTTTCAGAGTGAGTGACACATTGACTTTATATAGTGTACCAAGAGTTGTTCCCTCGCTTACGGCCATACCAGCCTGAATACGCCCGATCTTGTCCGATCTCGGAAGCTAAGCAGGGTCGGGCCTGGTTAGTACTTGGATGGGGGACTGCCTGGGAATACCAGGTGCTGTAAGCTGTTTGTCCCAGTAGAGCGTGCTCTTGTGTCATGGAGCAACTGCTTTTTATTTATCACCCTAATAATATCATGGATTGTTATTGGACTAAATGCAGTTTGTGTGCTGCCCTGCCCTGATCAAATCAAATCAAATAATGGACAGTGCGTTTCCCTCAAAATATAGGCAGTACATGCAGCCTTTGTTTTTAGTCTAGGAGACAGTCAATGTCTGTAGTCCATTAGGGCACTATACAATCCCTTCAATGTTTTGCCTGATTCCGTTAATTCCCAAGTTCCCTTTTCTCCGTTTAGATTTCCCCGTTGACCGTTTGTCCCTGTTTTGGCAGGTTTTCGCTCTCAAAAGTACACATTTTTAATAGCAAAACAGCACAATTGGATGTTCTATGTCCACAACAATGTTTAAACCCTATCAGGTGACCATTTGTGAGGTCTGGGAAAAATGTAAGACATTTAGATGTTGGGGTGTAGTTACCCTTAAATGCAAGCATGCACCAGGAAGAGACCTTTGTTTGGTTAAGCGGTGTTGCTGTAGAACAAATGGCAACTGGAGTGATGCAAATGATCACGGTATAATTCTGCCAGGCAGGCATAGGCTACTTTGTAGTTAACATTTACTTGCGAAGGTTTTGGGGAAAGCCATTCCTTCCCTACCAGAAGAAGGTTATCATTAGCATCATCGCTAACGGCTACACAAAGTGTAGACATACGCGCGCACCGCACACATGCACACAGACAGGGGCATTCCTGTGCCGTTTCAGAAAGTTCATGGAAATACGAATCACTGATGCATTTTGTTCATGTCTTATGATTGACTTGGGCAAATGAATGCGTTTTCTAACAAGTTGAATAGATTTAGTTGATTTCTTACTAAGTTCAATAAATGTTTGAATATTGTTGAATTTCGGTTTAATGTCTGGATTCCGTGATTCGGTCCGCAACGCCTATTTTATAGGGCCCTAGTCAATGAACTTGTCATAAATCAACATAGGATATGCCCTCTTCCCCCCCCCCCAACAAGACTCAAATATATATATATATATATATATTGGAAATGTAAGCAGGGGTTGAGCTTCTTCAGTTTGTGTCACAAAGTGGATACGTTTCTGTGTCCCTTTCAGAGTGAGTGACACATTGACTTTATATAGTGTACTAAGAGTTGTTCCCTCGCTTACGGCCATACCAGCCTGAATACGCCCGATCTCGTCCGATCTCGGAAGCTAAGCAGGGTCGTGCCTGGTTAGTACTTGGATGGGAGACCGCCTGGGAATACCAGGTGCTGTAAGCTTTTTGTCCCAGTAGAGCGTGCTCTTGTGTCATGGAGCAACTGCTTTTTATTTATCACCCTAATAATATCATGGATTGTTATTGGACTAAATGCAGTTTGTGTGCTGCCCTGCCCTGATCAAGTCAAATCAAATAATGGACAGTGCGTTTCCCTCAAAATATAGGCAGTACATGCAGCCTTTGTTTTTAGTCTAGGAGACAGTCAATGTCTGTAGTCCATTAGGGCACTATACAATCCCTTCAATGTTTTGCCTGATTCCGTTAATTCCCAAGTTCCCTTTTCTCCGTTTAGATTTCCCCGTTGACCGTTTGTCCCTGTTTTGGCAGGTTTTCGCTCTCAAAAGTACACCTTTTTAATAGCAAAACAGCACAATTGGATGTTCTATGTCCACAACAATGTTTAAACCCTATCAGGTGACCATTTGTGAGGTCTGGGAAAAATGTAAGACATTTAGATGTTGGGGTGTAGTTACCCTTAAATGCAAGCATGCACCAGGAAGAGACCTTTGTTTGGTTAAGCGGTGTTGCTGTAGAACAAATGGCAACTGGAGTGATGCAAATGATCACGGTATAATTCTGCCAGGCAGGCATAGGCTACTTTGTAGTTAACATTTACTTGCGAAGGTTTTGGGGAAAGCCATTCCTTCCCTACCAGAAGAAGGTTATCATTAGCATCATCGCTAACGGCTACACAAAGTGTAGACATACGCGCGCACCGCAC
>NW_028159531.1:332500-372500 GCF_964263955.1 Coregonus lavaretus
GGCTACTTTGTAGTTAACATTTACTTGCGAAGGTTTTGGGGAAAGCCATTCCTTCCCTACCAGAAGAAGGTTATCATTAGCATCATCGCTAACGGCTACACAAAGTGTAGACATACGCGCGCACCGCACACATGCACACAGACAGGGGCATTCCTGTGCCGTTTCAGAAAGTTCATGGAAATACGAATCACTGATGCATTTTGTTCATGTCTTATGATTGACTTGGGCAAATGAATGCGTTTTCTAACAAGTTGAATAGATTTAGTTGATTTCTTACTAAGTTCAATAAATGTTTGAATATTGTTGAATTTCGGTTTAATGTCTGGATTCCGTGATTCGGTCCGCTTTTATAGGGCCCTAGTCAATGAACTTGTCATAAATCAACATAGGATATGCCCTCTTCCCCCCCCCCCCAACAAGACTCAAATATATATATATATATATTGGAAATGTAAGCAGGGGTTGAGCTTCTTCAGTTTGTGTCACAAAGTGGATACGTTTCTGTGTCCCTTTCAGAGTGAGTGACACATTGACTTTATATAGTGTACCAAGAGTTGTTCCCTCGCTCACGGCCATACCAGCCTGAATACGCCCGATCTCGTCCGATCTCGGAAGCTAAGCAGGGTCGGGCCTGGTTAGTACTTGGATGGGAGACCGCCTGGGAATACCAGGTGCTGTAAGCTTTTTGTCCCAGTAGAGCGTGCTCTTGTGTCATGGAGCAACTGCTTTTTATTTATCACCCTAATAATATCATGGATTGTTATTGGACTAAATGCAGTTTGTGTGCTGCCCTGCCCTGATCAAATCAAATCAAATCAAATAATGGACAGTGCGTTTCCCTCAAAATATAGGCAGTACATGCAGCCTTTGTTTTTAGTCTAGGAGACAGTCAATGTCTGTAGTCCATTAGGGCACTATACAATCCCTTCAATGTTTTGCCTGATTCCGTTAATTCCCAAGTTCCCTTTTCTCCGTTTAGATTTCCCCGTTGACCGTTTGTCCCTGTTTTGGCAGGTTTTCGCTCTCAAAAGTACACCTTTTTAATAGCAAAACAGCACAATTGGATGTTCTATGTCCACAACAATGTTTAAACCCTATCAGGTGACCATTTGTGAGGTCTGGGATAAATTTAAGACATTTAGATGTTGGGGTGTAGTTACCCTTAAATGCAAGCATGCACCAGGAAGAGACCTTTGTTTGGTTAAGCGGTGTTGCTGTAGAACAAATGGCAACTGGAGTGATGCAAATGATCACGGTATAATTCTGCTATGCAGGCATAGGCTACTTTGTAGTTAACATTTACTTGCGAAGGTTTTGGGGAAAGCCATTCCTTCCCTACCAGAAGAAGGTTATCATTAGCATCATCGCTAACGGCTACACAAAGTGTAGACATACGCGCGCACCGCACACATGCACACAGACAGGGGCATTCCTGTGCCGTTTCAGAAAGTTCATGGAAATACGAATCACTGATGCATTTTGTTCATGTCTTATGATTGACTTGGGCAAATGAATGCATTTTCTAACAAGTTGAATAGATTTAGTTGATTTCTTACTAAGTTCAATAAATGTTTGAATATTGTTGAATTTCGGTTTAATGTCTGGATTCCGTGATTCGGTCCGCTTTTATAGGGCCCTAGTCAATGAACTTGTCATAAATCAACATAGGATATGCCCTCTTCCCCCCCCCCCCCCAACAAGACTCAAATATATATATATATATATTGGAAATGTAAGCAGGGGTTGAGCTTCTTCAGTTTGTGTCACAAAGTGGATACGTTTCTGTGTCCCTTTCAGAGTGAGTGACACATTGACTTTATATAGTGTACCAAGAGTTGCTCCCTCGCTCACGGCCATACCAGCCTGAATACGCCCGATCTCGTCCGATCTCGGAAGCTATGCAGGGTCGGGCCTGGTTAGTACTTGGATGGGAGACCGCCTGGGAATACCAGGTGCTGTAAGCTTTTTGTCCCAGTAGAGCGTGCTCTTGTGTCATGGAGCAACTGCTTTTTATTTATCACCCTAATAATATCATGGATTGTTATTGGACTAAATGCAGTTTGTGTGCTGCCCTGCCCTGATCAAATCAAATCAAATAATGGACAGTGCGTTTCCCTCAAAATATAGGCAGTACATGCAGCCTTTGTTTTTAGTCTAGGAGACAGTCAATGTCTGTAGTCCATTAGGGCACTATAAAATCCCTTCAATGTTTTGCCTGATTCCGTTAATTCCCAAGTTCCCTTTTCTCCGTTTAGATTTCCCCGTTGACCGTTTGTCCCTGTTTTGGCAGGTTTTCGCTCTCAAAAGTACACCTTTTTAATAGCAAAACAGCACAATTGGATGTTCTATGTCCACAACAATGTTTAAACCCTATCAGGTGACCATTTGTGAGGTCTGGGAAAAATGTAAGACATTTAGATGTTGGGGTGTAGTTACCCTTAAATGCAAGCATGCACCAGGAAGAGACCTTTGTTTGGTTAAGCGGTGTTGCTGTAGAACAAATGGCAACTGGAGTGATGCAAATGATCACGGTATAATTCTGCCATGCAGGCATAGGCTACTTTGTAGTTAACATTTACTTGCGAAGGTTTTGGGGAAAGCCATTCCTTCCCTACCAGAAGAAGGTTATCATTAGCATCATCGCTAACGGCTACACAAAGTGTAGACATACGTGCGCACCGCACACATGCACACAGACAGGGGCATTCCTGTGCCGTTTCAGAAAGTTCATGGAAATACGAATCACTGATGCATTTTGTTCATGTCTTATGATTGACTTGGGCAAATGAATGCGTTTTCTAACAAGTTGAATAGATTTAGTTGATTTCTTACTAAGTTCAATAAATGTTTGAATATTGTTGAATTTCGGTTGAATGTCTGGATTCCGTGATTCGGTCCGCAACGCCTATTTTATAGGGCCCTAGTCAATGAACTTGTCATAAATCAACATAGGATATGCCCTCTTCCCCCCCCCCCAACAAGACTCAAATATATATATATATATATATTGGAAATGTAAGCAGGGGTTGAGCTTCTTCAGTTTGTGTCACAAAGTGGATACGTTTCTGTGTCCCTTTCAGAGTGAGTGACACATTGACTTTATATAGTGTACCAAGAGTTGTTCCCTCGCTTACGGCCATACCAGCCTGAATACGCCCGATCTCGTCCGATCTCGGAAGCTAAGCAGGGTCGGGCCTGGTTAGTACTTGAATGGGAGACTGCCTGGGAATACCAGGTGCTGTAAGCTTTTTGTCCCAGTAGAGCGTGCTCTTGTGTCATGGAGCAACTGCTTTTTATTTATCACCCTAATAATATCATGGATTGTTATTGGACTAAATGCAGTTTGTGTGCTGCCCTGCCCTGATCAAATCAAATCAAATAATGGACAGTGCGTTTCCCTCAAAATATAGGCAGTACATGCAGCCTTTGTTTTTAGTCTAGGAGACAGTCAATGTCTGTAGTCCATTAGGGCACTATACAATCCCTTCAATGTTTTGCCTGATTCCGTTAATTCCCAAGTTCCCTTTTCTCCGTTTAGATTTCCCCGTTGACCGTTTGTCACTGTTTTGGCAGGTTTTCGCTCTCAAAAGTACACCTTTTTAATAGCAAAACAGCACAATTGGATGTTCTGTGTCCACAACAATGTTTAAACCCTATCAGGTGACCATTTGTGAGGTCTGGGAAAAATGTAAGACATTTAGATGTTGGGGTGTAGTTACCCTTAAATGCAAGCATGCACCAGGAAGAGACCTTTGTTTGGTTAAGCGGTGTTGCTGTAGAACAAATGGCAACTGGAGTGATGCAAATGATCACGGTATAATTCTGCCATGCAGGCATAGGCTACTTTGTAGTTAACATTTACTTGCGAAGGTTTTGGGGAAAGCCATTCCTTCCCTACCAGAAGAAGGTTATCATTAGCATCATCGCTAACGGCTACACAAAGTGTAGACATACGTGCGCACCGCACACATGCACACAGACAGGGGCATTCCTGTGCCGTTTCAGAAAGTTCATGGAAATACGAATCACTGATGCATTTTGTTCATGTCTTATGATTGACTTGGGCAAATGAATGCGTTTTCTAACAAGTTGAATAGATTTAGTTGATTTCTTACTAAGTTCAATAAATGTTTGAATATTGTTGAATTTCGGTTTAATGTCTGGATTCCGTGATTCGGTCCGCAACGCCTATTTTATAGGGCCCTAGTCAATGAACTTGTCATAAATCAACATAGGATATGCCCTCTTCCCCCCCCCCAACAAGACTCAAATATATATATATATATATTGGAAATGTAAGCAGGGGTTGAGCTTCTTCAGTTTGTGTCACAAAGTGGATACGTTTCTGTGTCCCTTTCAGAGTGAGTGACACATTGACTTTATATAGTGTACCAAGAGTTGTTCCCTCGCTTACGGCCATACCATCCTGAATACGCCCATCCTGATTGGAGAAGTGACGACAGGTGCGAGTTTTGAGCTGTGAGTGAGTGGTTGCTGAAGAGTGTTTGCGCGAGAGCTATTTTTGTTAATTTTTTGGATTTCGAAATATATTTTTTGTTTGTTCTTGCAGTTGAATAGTTTTAAGTTTGGTTAGTCTTCCCCCCTTGCAGTTTTGCTGCTTGGGGGAGAGTTTTTTTCTTTTCGGATTCTTTTTTTGAATCACTATGACGGACAACATGGAAATGACAAACGGAATGGACAAAGACAACGAAAGGGCGCAACGGAAGAAAAATGAAGATAAAGAAGGAATGAAATATGGCAAAGAATACACGGTGGCAATTGAGTTGGTAGGAGAAGACAAAGTGACGACAATGGAACTACAACGAGCAATTAAGGAGGGGTGTGGAGAGGTGGTGGGATGCCGAATGAAAGGAGAAAAGAAGTATGAAGTTACGATGAGAAACGGAAAAGGAAAAGAACGTTTAATGGATGGAATATGGATAAAGGACACCAGGATTTTGGCGAGAGATGTTAATGTGAAGGAATTGGTGGTGTCTTTTATGAATCCCCCAGTATATGTAGAAGATGGTGTGATACTGGGCAAGCTGAGTAGCTGGGGAGTGGAAGCCGTTTCGGAGATAAGGAGGAGAGTTTGGCCAGGAACGGAGGTGGTTGATGGGACACGTTTTTGCAAAGTCAAGTTCACAGAAAAAGTGACATCATTGCCTTACTCTACAAGAATTGAGACGTTGGAGGGAGCAGAATATTTTAGGGTCCTTCATGACAAACAGGTCAGAGTGTGTCGTTTGTGTATTCAACCCGGGCACATAGTTAAAGACTGCCCTGAATTTAAGTGTTTCAAATGTGGCAAGCAAGGACACTATGCGAGAGAATGTGTCGGAGAGAAGGAAAGGAATTTCTGTGGTGGATGCAGAAAGAGATTGGCGGAGTGCAACTGTGGAGAGGTTATGGCTGAAGAGGGGAGTCAAGCACTATTCGAGGAAGCAGGTGTATTGTCGCAAGAAGGAGAAGAAGATGGAGGAGAGGACGTGGTGGAGAGTGGAGAGACGGAGGAAGGAAGAAGGGAGAAGGACCAGAAGATGAATGAAATTGGGAGTAGTATGGACTCAGAAATAAGAAGAGGGAGTTTTCAGGAGGAGGGGGGGAGTGGACTGGGGGGAAGCACGGGGGACTCACAGGGTTTGGGGGATAGCACAGTACTAACAAGTACCTCGGGGGGTGAAGAAATGGAGAGGGGTTCGAGTTTGAGAACAATAACAGAAACGACAACGACGGCTATACATGAGACGGAGATGAACACGGGGAGCACAACGATGACAATACCAGAGACGGAGATGAACATGGGGAGCACAACGGATGAGGGTGACAAGAAGTTGAGTTGGCTGGATAACATGGACTTGGAGGAGATATCGGACACGGATGATGGAGAAAAGAGTGAAAGAACGAGGGAAGGATACAGGAAGAGGAAAGCGGGGGGAAGAGGGAGAGGGAAAGGGGGGAAGAGGAAAGAAACTGGATAACAGGTAGAGGATAATGAAATTATATTTTATTATTTTATTATTTATTAGAATGGTAAATATAATGTCAATAAATGCAAATGGTTTGAGAACAATGGGAAAATTTAATAGAATAGTACAAATGAAGAATTCAGATATTTTATGTATTCAAGAGACGCACTGGGATAATGCATGTGTTTTAGGAGTTAAAAAAATATGGAGGGATTTTATTTATGTTAACAATGGCAGGGGAAATTCAAGTGGGGTTGCAATTTTATTAAGGAAGGATGTAGTAGAAAATGTGAAGAAGATATATAATGATAATAATGGGAGGATTTTAATTTTGGATTTTGAATATATGAATAGGGTTTTTAGGATTATAAATATTTATGCGCCGAATAATGAGATAGAGCGAAATAATTTATTTGTAGAATTAGGGAAATGGTGCAAGGGTAACTGTATTTTAGTAGGGGATTTTAATGTTAAAATGAATAGATTAGATATGAAAAGGGGAGCTATTTTTAGAAATGACGTATCTAGGGGGGTCTTAAGGAAGATTATGTTTGAAAACAGTTTGATTGATATATGGAGGGATGAGAATCCGAACAAGAGAGGAATTTCTACAAGGCAGGTGGTTTTAGGGGAGTTGAAACAGACGCGAATAGATCTGGTTTTAGTAAATGAGGGTTTAAGGAATTTTATGAAAGAAATTAAGTATGTTTTTACAGCTTTTAGTGATCATGCGGCGGTGGTATTTTCTTGTGGAGTAAGGACACATACTAAATCTGGTGGGCTGTGGTGTTTAAATAATAGCTTGCTAGAGGAGGAAAATTATATTGAGATGATATCAGAATGTATTGGGAAGGCCAAAAGACAACAGTTAATGGAGGTGAATATGGGGTTGTGGTGGGAGGAGCTGAAAACCAAATGTAAGGAATTGACTATAAAATATGCTGTTAAGAGGAATTATTTTTTGAAAAAGAAGGAGAGGGAACTACGTAAGAAGGTTAAACATGAACTTGAGTGTATAGAAAAGGATGAAGGTCATGGGGTGGAGGATTATTTACTGGCTAAGGATGCACTTGATGAATATGAGAAGAAGAAATGTAATGCGGCGATTGTAAGGAGTAGAGTGCAATATGCGATAGAGGGGGAAAGGTGTACTTCATTTTTCTTGAATTTAGAAAAAAGAAGACAAGAGAAGATTTATATTACGGAGTTAATTAATGATAAAGGGGAAAAGGTTAATGATTTGGTGGGGATTCTGGATACGGTCGAGAGATATTATGAATGCTTATTTAAAAAAGAAGAGGTTAATGATTCCTGTATGGATAAGGTGCTTGAACACGTGGATACTAAGTTAACAGAAGGGGAAAAAAACATGTGTGATGAAGATATGAGTCTAACTGACATTAAGGAGGCCATATTAGATGCTAATTGCAATAGGAGTCCGGGGTCTGATGGCCTAACTGCGGAATTTTATAAATCTTTTGCAGATTTGTTGGTTCCAATTTTAAGAAAACTGTATGAATATATTGAAAAGACTCAAGTGGTGCCAGATTCGCTGGCCACAGGAGTTTTAACCATACTGTATAAAAATAAAGGGAGTCGTGTAAATTTGGATAATTATCGACCGTTGACACTTTTAAATTGTGATTATAAGATCTTAGCCAAGGTCTTAGCTAATAGAGTTAAAAAAGTTATGGGAGGAGTAATAGCAGAGACACAAGGATATAGTGTACCAGGGAGGGATATTTCTGACACAGTGGGAACAATAAGGGATGTGATAAAGCATATGGGGGAGGAAGGGGGGTTTGTGATGAGTTTGGATCTAAATAAGGCTTTTGATAGAGTTGATCATTCCTTTTTACTGCGTACACTTGGGAAATTTGGGTTTGGTGAAAGAATGATAGGTTGGATTAGATTACTGAATGGATATGCAAGGAGCAGAGTAAAATGTAATGGGATTTTAACAGATTCTTTTCCTCTGGAGAGATCTGTTAGGCAAGGATGTCCGTTATCAGCTGCTCTTTATAGTTTATCGGTGGAGCCGCTTGCAGCAATGATTAAAGCAAACAAATTAATTCGAGGTATACGGATACCGGATGGGGGGGAGAGTGTTATACAGCAATATGCGGATGATACTACATGTACTGTGATAGATGTTGAAAGTGTGAAGAATGTAATGGAGTGTTTTGAGGTATATGGCAAGGCATCAGGGGCAAAACTTAATGTTGAAAAATCTGAAATAATGTATGTGGGGATAGATGAAAAAGTGGACTGTGGATTCCCTTTCAAAAAGGCTGAAGGTTATATAAAGACTTTAGGGGTGGTTTTGGGGGTGGATAAAGAAGGGACGAGAGATGAGACATGGACTGGGGTTTTGAATAAAATAAAACATACTCTATCCTATTGGAAGGCAAGAAAACTGTTCTTGAGGGGGAAGGTGGTGGTGATTAATTCTTTGGTGGCATCCAAATGTATCTATGTTCTAGGTTCGTTGGATATGCCACAATGGGTGTTAAAAGAATTCAATGGTTTGGTTACAGATTTCCTATGGGAGGGGAAGGGGACTAGGATTGCAAGGGCAACTCTTATCTCGGATTTAAAGGATGGGGGGTTGAAATTGGTGGATTTGGATGTGAAGAGAAAAGCAATGAGAATAAAAACTGTGCAAAAATACTTATATGGGGAGGGAGATTATGGATGGAAAAGGTTTTTTAAACATTTTTTGTACAGAAGTGGGGGTTGTGAAGAAAGTGGATTATTGATGTCATGGAAGAAGGATATGTTGGAGGGTTTGCCTGAGTTCTATAAAGAGGTGTTCTTGGCATGGGGGGAATTTCTTCCTAAGATTGAGTACACATGTACAAATAAGGACAACATATTTAATCAGCCTGTGTTTTTGAATCCGAAAATAGAGAGTGGTGGGAAGGTGCTGTACAACAAAATGTTCATGAAGGCTGGGTTAATATTGGTAAAAGATTTTCTTTACGAGGTTATACCGGGGTTTTTAAGGGGGCAGGCAATTCTGGATACTGTGTGGGAGTTTGATGATACAGTGGAGAGAAAATTAGTATTACAGATATACGAAAGAATTAAATTATGCATTCCGGGTGAGTGGTTAAAAGTGATAAATGGGGAGGGGGAATATGAGGACTTGTATGTGCTGCCAAGTCTCTATGTGGGTAAAGGATCGGGGAAACAAGTATTATCAAAAGTAACACAGAAAAGATTGTACAAGTGTATGTTGAAGTCTGTGTGTGTGAGGCCTGCGGCTGAGAGGATGTGGAGAAAAATGTTTATTGATTTGGATGTTTCTTTGATGTGGGAGAATTTGGTTTTGTTTGGGAATAAACGAAATTGTGAGAACATGGATTTTATGATACGGCATAATCGTATA
The DNA here is from genome assembly GCF_964263955.1 of Coregonus lavaretus. NCBI lineage: Eukaryota > Metazoa > Chordata > Actinopteri > Salmoniformes > Salmonidae > Coregonus > Coregonus lavaretus. The sequence continues at coordinate 341,861 of NW_028159531.1, forward strand.
TACACAAATATTATTTTACATCAGATAAACCGCGATGTACGGCGGGAATGTGATGTGTGTATGATGAAGCCAGAGTCTTTGTTGCATTTATTTTTTGAATGTCCAAGTCTGACAGGTTTTTTCAAGGAAGTAAAACTTTTGTTGTGGAGGCACTGGAGAAAAGAGTTTTTAGAAAGTTTTGCATGGGATAGGTTAATATTATTTGGAGTAATGGGGAAATGTTTGGGTGTGAATGTGTACCTGTTGAATATTGTTTTGAGTTTTGTGAGGTATGCAATTTACTGTAGAAGGAATATGAAACATTTTGAAGGGAAAAAGGTGAATGTCTGGGTAATCTTTAAAGCAGGTTTAAGAAAGCAGGTGGAATTAATGTATAATGCAAAACTAGAGAAATTTGAAAGTATGTTTATAAAGGGGAGTACTTTAGTGTCTATGGAGGAGGGAGGAGGGGGAGTTAGGGTTAACTTCTGAAATGGAGTATGTCTAATGTCTATATTAGATTATTTTTTGAAAGAATTATTTTGAATATTTTCTTTGTTTATTTTTTTGATAGGGGGTGGCTTTTATCTGCCTATTTTGTGGGTGGAATTTGTTATGTCTTAGTCATGTCTGAGTTTTTTCTGTATTTTTATTTCTTTGGGTTCTTTGATTTGATAGGGGGTGAATTGTTCACCTGCCTATGTTAGGATAGTGTCTGCTGTATTGTTCATTGTAATATTGTACTGTAAATATTGTAAAAAATTGAATTTTTTGATAATAAAAAGAGAAAAAAAAAATACGCCCGATCTCGTCCGATCTCGGAAGCTAAGCAGGGTCGGGCCTGGTTAGTACTTGGATGGGAGACCGCCTGGGAATACCAGGTGCTGTAAGCTTTTTGTCCCAGTAGAGCGTGCTCTTGTGTCATGGAGCAACTGCTTTTTATTTATCACCCTAATAATATCATGGATTGTTATTGGACTAAATGCAGTTTGTGTGCTGCCCTGCCCTGATCAAATCAAATCAAATAATGGACAGTGCGTTTCCCTCAAAATATAGGCAGTACATGCAGCCTTTGTTTTTAGTCTAGGAGACAGTCAATGTCTGTAGTCCATTAGGGCACTATACAATCCCTTCAATGTTTTGCCTGATTCCGTTAATTCCCAAGTTCCCTTTTCTCCGTTTAGATTTCCCCGTTGACCGTTTGTCCCTGTTTTGGCAGGTTTTCGCTCTCAAAAGTACACCTTTTTAATAGCAAAACAGCACAATTGGATGTTCTATGTCCACAACAATGTTTAAACCCTATCAGGTGACCATTTGTGAGGTCTGGGAAAAATGTAAGACATTTAGATGTTGGGGTGTAGTTACCCTTAAATGCAAGCATGCACCAGGAAGAGACCTTTGTTTGGTTAAGCGGTGTTGCTGTAGAACAAATGGCAACTGGAGTGATGCAAATGATCACGGTATAATTCTGCCAGGCAGGCATAGGCTACTTTGTAGTTAACATTTACTTGCGAAGGATTTGGGGAAAGCCATTCCTTCCCTACCAGAAGAAGGTTATCATTAGCATCATCGCTAACGGCTACACAAAGTGTAGACATACGCGCGCACCGCACACATGCACACAGACAGGGGCATTCCTGTGCCGTTTCAGAAAGTTCATGGAAATACGAATCACTGATGCATTTTGTTCATGTCTTATGATTGACTTGGGCAAATGAATGCGTTTTCTAACAAGTTGAATAGATTTAGTTGATTTCTTACTAAGTTCAATAAATGTTTGAATATTGTTGAATTTCGGTTTAATGTCTGGATTCCGTGATTCGGTCCGCAACGCCTATTTTATAGGGCCCTAGTCAATGAACTTGTCATAAATCAACATAGGATATGCCCTCTTCCCCCCCCCCCAACAAGACTCAAATATATATATATATTGGAAATGTAAGCAGGGGTTGAGCTTCTTCAGTTTGTGTCACAAAGTGGATACGTTTCTGTGTCCCTTTCAGAGTGAGTGACACATTGACTTTATATAGTGTACCAAGAGTTGTTTCCTCGCTTACAGCCATACCATCCTGAATACGCCCGATCTCGTCCGATCTCGGAAGCTAAGCAGGGTCGGGCCTGGTTAGTACTTGGATGGGAGACCGCCTGGGAATACCAGGTGCTGTAAGTTTTTTGTCCCAGTAGAGCTTGCTCTTGTGTCATGGAGCAACTGCTTTTTATTTATCACCCTAATAATATCATTGATTGTTATTGGACTAAATGCAGTTTGTGTGCTGCCCTGCCCTGATCAAATCAAATCAAATAATGGACAGTGCGTTTCCCTCAAAATATAGGCAGTACATGCAGCCTTTGTTTTTAGTCTAGGAGACAGTCAATGTCTGTAGTCCATTAGGGCACTATACAATCCCTTCAATGTTTTGCCTGATTCCGTTAATTCCCAAGTTCCCTTTTCTCCATTTAGATTTCCCCGTTGACCGTTTGTCCCTGTTTTGGCAGGTTTTCGCTCTCAAAAGTACACCTTTTTAATAGCAAAACAGCACAATTGGATGTTCTATGTCCACAACAATGTTTAAACCCTATCAGGTGACCATTTGTGAGGTCTGGGAAAAATGTAAGACATTTAGATGTTGGGGTGTAGTTACCCTTAAATGCAAGCATGCACCAGGAAGAGACCTTTGTTTGGTTAAGCGGTGTTGCTGTAGAACAAATGGCAACTGGAGTGATGCAAATGATCACGGTATAATTCTGCCAGGCAGGCATAGCCTACTTTGTAGTTAACATTTACTTGCGAAGGTTTTGGGGAAAGCCATTCCTTCCCTACCAGAAGAAGGTTATCATTAGCATCATCGCTAACGGCTACACAAAGTGTAGACATACGCGCGCACCGCACACATGCACACAGACAGGGGCATTCCTGTGCCGTTTCAGAAAGTTCATGGAAATACGAATCACTGATGCATTTTGTTCATGTCTTATGATTGACTTGGGCAAATGAATGCGTTTTCTAACAAGTTGAATAGATTTAGTTGATTTCTTACTAAGTTCAATAAATGTTTGAATATTGTTGAATTTCGGTTTAATGTCTGGATTCCGTGATTCGGTCCGCAACGCCTATTTTATAGGGCCCTAGTCAATGAACTTGTCATAAATCAACATAGGATATGCCCTCCACCCCCCCCCCCCAACAAGACTCAAATATATATATATATATTGGAAATGTAAGCAGGGGTTGAGCTTCTTCAGTTTGTGTCACAAAGTGGATACGTTTCTGTGTCCCTTTCAGAGTGAGTGACACATTGACTTTATATAGTGTACCAAGAGTTGTTCCCTCGCTTACGGCCATACCAGCCTGAATACGCCTGATCTCGTCCGATCTCTGAAGCTAAGCAGGGTCGGGCCTGGTTAGTACTTGGATGGGAGACCGCCTGGGAATACCAGGTGCTGTAAGCTTTTTGTCCCAGTAGAGCGTGCTCTTGTGTCATGGAGCAACTGCTTTTTATTTATCACCCTAATAATATCATGGATTGTTATTGGACTAAATGCAGTTTGTGTGCTGCCCTGCCCTGATCAAATCAAATCAAATAATGGACAGTGCGTTTCCCTCAAAATATAGGCAGTACATGCAGCCTTTGTTTTTAGTCTAGGAGACAGTCAATGTCTGTAGTCCATTAGGGCACTATACAATCCCTTCAATGTTTTGCCTGATTCCGTTAATTCCCAAGTTCCCTTTTCTCCGTTTAGATTTCCCCGTTGACCGTTTGTCCCTGTTTTTGCAGGTTTTCGCTCTCAAAAGTACACCTTTTTAATAGCAAAACAGCACAATTGGATGTTCTATGTCCACAACAATGTTTAAACCCTATCAGGTGACCATTTGTGAGGTCTGGGAAAAATGTAAGACATTTAGATGTTGGGGTGTAGTTACCCTTAAATGCAATTATGCACCAGGAAGAGACCTTTGTTTGGTTAAGCGGTGTTGCTGTAGAACAAATGGCAACTGGAGTGATGCAAATGATCACGGTATAATTCTGCCATGCAGGCATAGGCTACTTTGTAGTTAACATTTACTTGCGAAGGTTTTGGGGAAAGCCATTCCTTCCCTACCAGAAGAAGGTTATCATTAGCATCATCGCTAACGGCTACACAAAGTGTAGACATACGCGCGCACCGCACACATGCACACAGACAGGGGCATTCCTGTGCCGTTTCAGAAAGTTCATGGAAATACGAATCACTGATGCATTTTGTTCATGTCTTATGATTGACTTGGGCAAATGAATGCGTTTTCTAACAAGTTGAATAGATTTAGTTGATTTCTTACTAAGTTCAATAAATGTTTGAATATTGTTGAATTTCGGTTTAATGTCTGGATTCCGTGATTCGGTCCGCAACGCCTATTTTATAGGGCCCTAGTCAATGAACTTGTCATAAATCAACATAGGATATGCCCTCTTCCCCCCCCCCAACAAGACTCAAATATATATATATATATATTGGAAATGTAAGCAGGGGTTGAGCTTCTTCAGTTTGTGTCACAAAGTGGATACGTTTCTGTGTCCCTTTCAGAGTGAGTGACACATTGACTTTATATAGTGTACCAAGAGTTGTTCCCTCGCTTACGGCCATACCAGCCTGAATACGCCTGATCTCGTCCGATCTCGGAAGCTAAGCAGGGTCGGGCCTGGTTAGTACTTGGATGGGAGACCGCCTGGGAATACCAGGTGCTGTAAGCTTTTTGTCCCAGTAGAGCGTGCTCTTGTGTCATGGAGCAACTGCTTTTTATTTATCACCCTAATAATATCATGGATTGTTATTGGACTAAATGCAGTTTGTGTGCTGCCCTGCCCTGATCAAATCAAATCAAATAATGGACAGTGCGTTTCCCTCAAAATATAGGCAGTACATGCAGCCTTTGTTTTTAGTCTAGGAGACAGTCAATGTCTGTAGTCCATTAGGGCACTATACAATCCCTTCAATGTTTTGCCTGATTCCGTTAATTCCCAAGTTCCCTTTTCTCCGTTTAGATTTCCCCGTTGACCGTTTGTCCCTGTTTTTGCAGGTTTTCGCTCTCAAAAGTACACCTTTTTAATAGCAAAACAGCACAATTGGATGTTCTATGTCCACAACAATGTTTAAACCCTATCAGGTGACCATTTGTGAGGTCTGGGAAAAATGTAAGACATTTAGATGTTGGGGTGTAGTTACCCTTAAATGCAATTATGCACCAGGAAGAGACCTTTGTTTGGTTAAGCGGTGTTGCTGTAGAACAAATGGCAACTGGAGTGATGCAAATGATCACGGTATAATTCTGCCATGCAGGCATAGGCTACTTTGTAGTTAACATTTACTTGCGAAGGTTTTGGGGAAAGCCATTCCTTCCCTACCAGAAGAAGGTTATCATTAGCATCATCGCTAACGGCTACACAAAGTGTAGACATACGCGCGCACCGCACACATGCACACAGACAGGGGCATTCCTGTGCCGTTTCAGAAAGTTCATGGAAATACGAATCACTGATGCATTTTGTTCATGTCTTATGATTGACTTGGGCAAATGAATGCGTTTTCTAACAAGTTGAATAGATTTAGTTGATTTCTTACTAAGTTCAATAAATGTTTGAATATTGTTGAATTTCGGTTTAATGTCTGGATTCCGTGATTCGGTCCGCAACGCCTATTTTATAGGGCCCTAGTCAATGAACTTGTCATAAATCAACATAGGATATGCCCTCTTCCCCCCCCCCAACAAGACTCAAATATATATATATATATATTGGAAATGTAAGCAGGGGTTGAGCTTCTTCAGTTTGTGTCACAAAGTGGATACGTTTCTGTGTCCCTTTCAGAGTGAGTGACACATTGACTTTATATAGTGTACCAAGAGTTGTTCCCTCGCTTACGGCCATACCAGCCTGAATACGCCCCTTTTTGGAATTTCAGGAAGTGGATGAGCGGCAGGTGTCTGAGTGCTTGAGAGAGGATATCGTTTTTTGGAGGTTTATTTGATTTATAAGTTTGAAAGTTTGTGTGTGATTGTAGTTGATTTTCTTTGAAACTTTTTTGTTATTATCCCCCATCGGCGTGAGCTGTTTGGGGGATAGTGATTAAAATAACCGGATGGACAACATGGCGTCAACATCAAGAATACAAACGACGACGAGAAAGGACAACAGTGAAATCAGAATTTCAAATGAAGAACTGAAGAAAAGAAAGTATGAGAAGGAACTGACGGTGAACGTGGAAATAATTGGAGAAGGGAAAATAACAACGATGGAATTGCTGAGAGGAATAAGGGAAGTTTGTGGAACAATACTTGGATGTAGAATGAGAGACGGAAATAAGTATGAAATAACAATGTCTCATGTAAAGGGAAAAGAAAGACTAATGGACGGGCTAAAGATAAAGAACTGTCAAATCATGGCTAAAGAGCTTGGGAACGATGAGCTTGTGGTGTCCTTTTTGAACTTGCCTGCATACATTACAGATGGAGAGATATATGAGAAACTAAGAGGCTGGAAAGTGAAGGCGACCACGCCAATCAAGAGGAGGATGTGGCCAGGAACAGACATTGTAGACGGGACGAGATTTTGCAAGGTGAAGTTCACAGACAATGTGCAATCCTTGCCATATTCTACCAAATTGAACACTGTCGAGGGATTTGAATATTTTCGTGTAATCCATGACAATCAAGTGAAGGTATGTAGACTATGTATTCAGCCGGGGCACATACTTAAGGAATGTCCAGAATTCACTTGCCATAAATGTAGTGAACAAGGGCATTATGCCAGAGAATGTTTGAACATAGGTAATGTGTGTGAAATGTGTGACAGACCGAAAGTTAGATGTAGCTGTAAGAAGGGAAAAGATCACTTACTTTTGCAAACAATGGACCTCACTTCTGAGGAAGAGGAGGGGAGTGTGTTTATGGAGGGAGAAAAAGAGAGTGACATGGGGAGTGTGACTTCAGAGACAGTGGCAGATATGCCTGAAGAGCCTGTAATGTCTTCTGGCAAAACACGAGACGCAGTTTTGGTCTCTGCTGCTGACAAGGTGGAACAGCAGCACATGATGGGTGAAATACATACACAGGTAGAGATGGTGCAAGGTGCTTCTCAGGTGCCTGAGCCAGTTTCAAGCGTGTGTAAAAATTACACCAAAGAGCGAGCTGGGTCCACTGAAGTCACTGGCACTGTTAAAGCGCACTTTTCAAAAGGCTTCCCTGCCGCTCCAAATCAGGAGACGGAGGATGAAATAGATAGTGAGGATCATCAGTTGTTTGCAAAAAATAAGAGGTCATTGTCGAAAACTAGGGAGATGATGGGATTTGGAAAAAAGAAAAAGTAGGTTTTGAAAGGACTTGTTTTGCTCTGATTATACCTCTGCACACATTAATAATGATTACAGTCGCATCCCTAAATGGTAACAGTTTGAGAAACATGAGCAAATTTGAGCAGGTTTTAGTGTCTGTTAAGGCAGACATGTTGTGTTTTCAAGAGACCAATTGGACAGATTCCAAAATACAGGAGATTAAGAGTAAATGGTCTGATTTAATTTTTTGTAGTCATGGAAGTGATAAAACATGTGGTGTGGCTATTTTGATAAAAAACGATGTGGTTCAAAATGTAAAACAAATATATGCTGACAATGATGGCAGACTTATTGCAATTGAATTTGAAGTGCAAAATGTAGTTTTTCGTTTAATCAATGTTTATGCTTCAAACATTGAATCTGAAAGGAGAGAAATGTTTCACAACTTAAAAACACTGTGCTCAGAAAACTGTATATTGATAGGAGACTTTAATGTGAGGTGTAGTAGAATGGATGCCTCTAGTTGTGCTAGATTCAGATATGACTCTTCTAGAAATGCATTATGGAAACTTATGAATGAGGAGAATCTAGTAGATATATGGAGGGCTGAAAATCCAAACAGAAGAGTGTTTTCTAGAAGGCAGGTGGTGCTAAAGGAATTAAAACAAAGCAGAATTGATTCATGTCTAGCAAAACAAGAATTGGTGCAGCATGTTAAGAAGATGTCATATAACTTTACAGCATATAGTGATCACGCAGTAATGTCATTTCAAATGGGTTTTGGTGTGGAGAGGAGAGGGGGAGGTGTCTGGTGTTTAAATGCCAGTCTGTTAAAGGAGGAAGGATATAGAAATGAAATTGTTGAATGTATTAATGATGAAATGTCTAATGTACTGTTAAAAGAGAATGTGTGTTTATGGTGGGAGGAAGTGAAAGGAAAAGTAAAAAACAGGAGTATTAGGTATGCTAGAAATCACAACCGGTTAGATAAGCAGAAAGAAACAATGCTTAGAAATAGGATGTTGCATGAACTTGAAAAGGCTGATACTGATCCAGACTATGATGTTGTGAACTATTTGAAAATCCATGCAGAGCTGGGTCGTTATGAAAAAAAGAAATGTTTGGGTGCTATTGTTAGGAGTAGGGCACAGTACGCTTTGGAGGGAGAGAAATGTACATCCTTTTTTTTGGGGCTGGAAAAAAGAAAACAAACTAAGAGTTACATTGTAGAGTTGGAAGATGAAAAAGGTGTAAAGGTAAACGATTTTGTTGAGATCTTAGATACAGTTGAATCCTTTTACAGAAATCTTTACAAAAAGAATGATGTAGATAAAGTGTGTGTTGAAAAAGTGTTGGATACAATTAGTGCCAAAGTATCTCAGGTAGATAGAATGATGTGTGATGAAGAGATTTCGATTATGGAAATCAAGGAAGCAATTGTTAACACTCAAGGCAATAAAAGTCCGGGTTTGGATGGTTTAACAAATGAGTTCTATAAAGTCTTTGTAGATATTTTGGCACCCATTTTAGGGAAGGTGTTTCATTATATGGAAGAGAATAAGGAAATCCCTGAGTCTATGTCAACTGGTATGTTAACGATATTATTCAAGAATAGGGGCAGTAGATTAAAGTTAGAAAATTATAGGCCTATTAGTCTTCTAAATTCGGATTATAAGATATTGACTAAAGTGTTAGCGAATAGGATGAAAAAGGTGATTGGGAGTATTATTGCATCAACACAAGCCTACGGTATACCTGGAAGAGATGTTGCAGATGTAATTTGTACAATTAGAGATGTTGTTAATCAAATGAAAAATGAAGGCGGTATAGTATTAAGTTTGGATTTTAACAAAGCTTTTGATAGAGTGGAGCATAGCTTCCTATTACAGACTATGGAGAGGTTTGGTTTTGGGCCAAAGTTTGTATCTTGGATCAACCTGTTGTACAGCGGGGCTAAAAGTTGTGTCAAATGTAACGGAGTATTAACAGATACTTTTCCTGTAGAGAGGTCAGTAAGGCAGGGCTGTCCTTTGTCAGCTCTGTTGTACAGTGTTTCTACAGAACCGTTAGCTACATTAATAAATAGTAATAAAGAGGTAAGGGGTGTCAGAATCCCAGGTGGTGGTATCAGTGTTGTACATCAGTACGCTGATGACACTACTTGCACTGTGAAGGATATAGGAAGCATTGGAAGCATTATGAGAATCATAGATATATATGGTAAGGCATCGGGCGCTAAAGTTAATATAGAGAAGACTGAAATAATGTTTGTTGGGGATATCGATGCAAATAAGTGTGAGATTCCATTCAAGATAGCAAGGGATTTTATTAAAGTGCTGGGAGTAAACATTGGTGTAAAGGAGAAAGAGGCAAAAGATATAACTTGGACTGGGATCCTTAATAAAGTCAAGCTAACGTTGAATTTCTGGAAAAATAGAAAATTAAAGTTAAAAGGTAAAGTAATTGTTGCAAATGCTTTGGTATTATCTAAATTTGTGTATGTTTTGGGAGTCCTGGACATGCCTGAGTGGGTGCTAAATGAATTAAATAAGGTGGTGTCTAATTTTATATGGGATGGTAAAGGTGTTAGAATATCTCAGAAAACATTGATAGCTGACTATGTGGATGGAGGTTTAAAACTTGTAGATTTAGATGTCAAAAGAAAAGCTATTAGGATAAAAACAGTAAAGAAATATTTGTATGACAGTGAAGATTATGGCTGGAAACACTTCTTTAAGGTCTACTTAGAGGAGAGTGGTGGATGTGGAGATAATGGTTTATTGATGGGGCTTAAAAGGAAAATGTTTGAAAAAGTACCAGATTTTTATAAAGAGGTGCTAAATGCATGGGCAGAGTTGTTGCCTAATGTATATTATGAATGTGGTCATATTGACCTGATTATGAATCAACCTATATTTCTGAATGAGAAAATCAAGAACAAAGAACAAGTTTTGTATAATAAAGTATTTAGGAGTGCAGGTCTACGACAAATAAAAGATTATACATATGAGGTAATTCCAGGGTTTTTACCTGAAGAAGCTATTTTTGATATTATCAAGGAATGGGATGAAGAGGTGGGAAGGGGAACAGTGAATAATATGTATGACAAGATAAAAAATAGTATACCAAGCGCATGGGTGGATTTAATAAATAGTGAAGTGGAAAGAGAAAATCTGTTTGTATTTCCTAATTTGTTCATTGGTAGTAGTAAGAAGAAAGTACATTTATCTACTATACCAGTGAAAATATTGTATAGAATAATGGTAGGAAAATGTTATAGAAGGCCGGCTGCTGAAAAATTTTGGAAAACAGTTTTTCCAGAATTGAATGAAAAAAAGATATGGGAAAATTTAAATGTAAAATATAATTGTAAGGAGTGTGAAAATAATGATTTTAAATTAAGACACAATAGAATATTTACAAAGGTGGTGTTACATCAAATTAATTGTGAAGTAAAAAGGGAATGCGATATATGTGGATGTTTCCCAGAAACGCTTATGCATTTGTTTATAGAATGTGAGGAATTAAAAGATATTTTTTGTAAAGTTAAGGAAATGTTAAGTAAAAACTGGGGGGGTGATTTCTTGAAAAAGTATGTGTGGGAGGAACTTGTGTTATTTGGAGTATCTGGTAAATGTGATGGCGTTAATGTGTGCTTGTTGAATATTGTTTTGAGTTTTGTGAGGTATGCTATTTTTTGTAGGAGGAATTATGGTTTTTTTGACAGGAAGAGGGTGAAGGTGTGGGGTATTTTTATATCACTGTTTAGTAAACACATGGATATGTTGTTTAATTATGGGATGGAAGATTTTGATGAACATTTTGTTGAGGGGTGTGGGTTGATTGCAAAGGTGGATGGTGGAGGAATCACTTATAATTTTTGAAAGAATTATTTTGAATATTTTCTTTGTTTATTTTTATTTGATAGGGGGTTGCTTTTAATCTGCCTATTTTGTGGGTGAAATTTGTTATGTCTTAGTCATGTCTGGGTTTTTTTGTATACTAGTTTTTTTTGTATTTTTATTTCTTTGGGTTCTTTGATTTGATAGGGGGTGAATTGTTCACCTGCCTATGTTAGGCTAGTGTCTTCTGTATTGTTCTTTGTAATATTGTACTGTAAATATTGTAAAAAATTGAATTTTTTGATAATAAAAAAAAAAAAAAAGAGTTGTTCCCTCGCTTACGGCCATACCAGCCTGAATACGTCCGATCTTGGAAGCTAAGCAGGGTCGGGCCTGGTTAGTACTTGGATGGGAGACCGCCTGGGAATACCAGGTGCTGTAAGCTTTTTGTCCCAGTAGAGCGTGCTCTTGCGTCATGGAGCAACTGCTTTTTATTTATCACCCTAATAATATCATGGATTGTTATTGGACTAAATGCAGTTTGTGTGCTGCCCTGCCCTGATCAAATCAAATCAAATAATGGACAGTGCGTTTCCCTCAAAATATAGGCAGTACATGCAGCCTTTGTTTTTAGTCTAGGAGACAGTCAATGTCTGTAGTCCATTAGGGCACTATACAATCCCTTCAATGTTTTGCCTGATTCCGTTAATTCCCAAGTTCCCTTTTCTCCGTTTAGATTTCCCCGTTGACCGTTTGTCCCTGTTTTGGCAGGTTTTCGCTCTCAAAAGTACACCTTTTTAATAGCAAAACAGCACAATTGGATGTTCTATGTCCACAACAATGTTTAAACCCTATCAGGTGACCATTTGTGAGGTCTGGGAAAAATGTAAGACATTTAGATGTTGGGGTGTAGTTACCCTTAAATGCAAGCATGCACCAGGAAGAGACCTTTGTTTGGTTAAGCGGTGTTGCTGTAGAACAAATGGCAACTGGAGTGATGCAAATGATCACGGTATAATTCTGCCAGGCAGGCATAGCCTACTTTGTAGTTAACATTTACTTGCGAAGGTTTTGGGGAAAGCCATTCCTTCCCTACCAGAATAAGGTTATCATTAGCATCATCGCTAACGGCTACACAAAGTGTAGACATACGCGCGCACCGCACACATGCACACAGACAGGGGCATTCCTGTGCCGTTTCAGAAAGTTCATGGAAATACGAATCACTGATGCATTTTGTTCATGTCTTATGATTGACTTGGGCAAATGAATGCGTTTTCTAACAAGTTGAATAGATTTAGTTGATTTCTTACTAAGTTCAATAAATGTTTGAATATTGTTGAATTTCGGTTTAATGTCTGGATTCCGTGATTCGGTCCGCAACGCCTATTTTATAGGGCCCTAGTCAATGAACTTGTCATAAATCAACATAGGATATGCCCTCTTCCCCCCCCCCCCCAACAAGACTCAAATATATATATATATATATTGGAAATGTAAGCAGGGGTTGAGCTTCTTCAGTTTGTGTCACAAAGTGGATACGTTTCTGTGTCCCTTTCAGAGTGAGTGACACATTGACTTTATATAGTGTACCAAGAGTTGTTCCCTCGCTTACGGCCATACCAGCCTGAATACGCCCGATCTCGTCCGATCTCGGAAGCTAAGCAGCGTCGGGCCTGGTTAGTACTTGGATGGGAGACCGCCTGGGAATACCAGGTGCTGTAAGCTTTTTGTCCCAGTAGAGCGTGCTCTTGTGTCATGGAGCAACTGCTTTTTATTTATCACCCTAATAATATCATGGATTGTTATTGGACTAAATGCAGTTTGTGTGCTGCCCTGCCCTGATCAAATCAAATCAAATAATGGACAGTGCGTTTCCCTCAAAATATAGGCAGTACATGCAGCCTTTGTTTTTAGTCTAGGAGACAGTCAATGTCTGTAGTCCATTAGGGCACTATACAATCCCTTCAATGTTTTGCCTGATTCCGTTAATTCCCAAGTTCCCTTTTTTCCGTTTAGATTTCCCCGTTGACCGTTTGTCCCTGTTTTGGCAGGTTTTCGCTCTCAAAAGTACACCTTTTTAATAGCAAAACAGCACAATTGGATGTTCTATGTCCACAACAATGTTTAAACCCTATCAGGTGACCATTTGTGAGGTCTGGGAAAAATGTTAGACATTTAGATGTTGGGGTGTAGTTACCCTTAAATGCAAGCATGCACCAGGAAGAGACCTTTGTTTGGTTAAGTGGTGTTGCTGTAGAACAAATGGCAACTGGAGTGATGCAAATGATCACGGTATAATTCTGCCATGCAGGCATAGGCTACTTTGTAGTTAACATTTACTTGCGAAGGTTTTGGGGAAAGCCATTCCTTCCCTACCAGAAGAAGGTTATCATTAGCATCATCGCTAACGGCTACACAAAGTGTAGACATACGCGCGCACCGCACACATGCACACAGACAGGGGCATTCCTGTGCCGTTTCAGAAAGTTCATGGAAATACGAATCACTGATGCATTTTGTTCATGTCTTATGATTGACTTGGGCAAATTAATGCGTTTTCTAACAAGTTGAATAGATTTAGTTGATTTCTTACTAAGTTCAATAAATGTTTGAATATTGTTGAATTTCGGTTTAATGTCTGGATTCCGTGATTCGGTCCGCAACGCCTATTTTATAGGGCCCTAGTCAATGAACTTGTCATAAATCAACATAGGATATGCCCTCTTCCCCCCCCCCAACAAGACTCAAATATATATATATATATATATTGGAAATGTAAGCAGGGGTTGAGCTTCTTCAGTTTGTGTCACAAAGTGGATACGTTTCTGTGTCCCTTTCAGAGTGAGTGACACATTGACTTTATATAGTGTACCAAGAGTTGTTCCCTCGCTTACGGCCATACCAGCCTGAATACGCCCGATCTTGTCCGATCTCGGAAGCTAAGCAGGGTCGGGCCTGGTTAGTACTTGGATGGGAGACCGCCTGGGAATACCAGGGGCTGTAAGCTTTTTGTCCTAGTAGAGCGTGCTCTTGTGTCATGGAGCAACTGCTTTTTATTTATCACCCTAATAATATCATGGATTGTTATTGGACTAAATGCAGTTTGTGTGCTGCCCTGCCCTGATCAAATCAAATCAAATAATGGACAGTGCGTTTCCCTCAAAATATAGGCAGTACATGCAGCCTTTGTTTTTAGTCTAGGAGACAGTCAATGTCTGTAGTCCATTAGGGCACTATACAATCCCTTCAATGTTTTGCCTGATTCCGTTAATTCCCAAGTTCCCTTTTCTCCGTTTAGATTTCCCCGTTGACCGTTTGTCCCTGTTTTGGCAGGTTTTCGCTCTCAAAAGTACACCTTTTTAATAGCAAAACAGCACAATTGGATGTTCTATGTCCACAACAATGTTTAAACCCTATCAGGTGACCATTTGTGAGGTCTGGGAAAAATGTAAGACATTTAGATGTTGGGGTGTAGTTACCCTTAAATGCAAGCATGCACCAGGAAGAGACCTTTGTTTGGTTAAGCGGTGTTGCTGTAGAACAAATGGCAACTGGAGTGATGCAAATGATCACGGTATAATTCTGCCATGCAGGCATAGGCTACTTTGTAGTTAACATTTACTTGCGAAGGTTTTGGGGAAAGCCATTCCTTCCCTACCAGAAGAAGGTTATCATTAGCATCATCGCTAACGGCTACACAAAGTGTAGACATACGCGCGCACCGCACACATGCACACAGACAGGGGCATTCCTGTGCCGTTTCAGAAAGTTCATGGAAATACGAATCACTGATGCATTTTGTTCATGTCTTATGATTGACTTGGGCAAATGAATGCGTTTTCTAACAAGTTGAATAGATTTAGTTGATTTCTTACTAAGTTCAATAAATGTTTGAATATTGTTGAATTTCGGTTTAATGTCTGGATTCCGTGATTCGGTCCGCAACGCCTATTTTATAGGGCCCTAGTCAATGAACTTGTCATAAATCAACATAGGATATGCCCTCTTCCCCCCCCCCAACAAGACTCAAATATATATATATATATATTGGAAATGTAAGCAGGGGTTGAGCTTCTTCAGTTTGTGTCACAAAGTGGATACGTTTCTGTGTCCCTTTCAGAGTGAGTGACACATTGACTTTATATAGTGTACCAAGAGTTGTTCCCTCGCTTACGGCCATACCAGCCTGAATACGTCCGATCTCGTCCGATCTTGGAAGCTAAGCAGGGTCGGGCCTGGTTAGTACTTGGATGGGAGACCGCCTGGGAATACCAGGTGCTGTAAGCTTTTTGTCCCAGTAGAGCGTGCTCTTGTGTCATGGAGCAACTGCTTTTTATTTATCACCCTAATAATATCATGGATTGTTATTGGACTAAATGCAGTTTGTGTGCTGCCCTGCCCTGATCAAATCAAATCAAATAATGGACAGTGCGTTTCCCTCAAAATATAGGCAGTACATGCAGCCTTTGTTTTTAGTCTAGGAGACAGTCAATGTCTGTAGTCCATTAGGGCACTATACAATCCCTTCAATGTTTTGCCTGATTCCGTTAATTCCCAAGTTCCCTTTTCTCCGTTTAGATTTCCCCGTTGACCGTTTGTCCCTGTTTTGGCAGGTTTTCGCTCTCAAAAGTACACCTTTTTAATAGCAAAACAGCACAATTGGATGTTCTATGTCCACAACAATGTTTAAACCCTATCAGGTGACCATTTGTGAGGTCTGGGAAAAATGTAAGACATTTAGATGTTGGGGTGTAGTTACCCTTAAATGCAAGCATGCACCAGGAAGAGACCTTTGTTTGGTTAAGCGGTGTTGCTGTAGAACAAATGGCAACTGGAGTGATGCAAATGATCACGGTATAATTCTGCCATGCAGGCATAGGCTACTTTGTAGTTAACATTTACTTGCGAAGGTTTTGGGGAAAGCCATTCCTTCCCTACCAGAAGAAGGTTATCATTAGCATCATCGCTAACGGCTACACAAAGTGTAGACATACGCGCGCACCGCACACATGCACACAGACAGGGGCATTCCTGTGCCGTTTCAGAAAGTTCATGGAAATACGAATCACTGATGCATTTTGTTCATGTCTTATGATTGACTTGGGCAAATGAATGCGTTTTCTAACAAGTTGAATAGATTTAGTTGATTTCTTACTAAGTTCAATAAATGTTTGAATATTGTTGAATTTCGGTTTAATGTCTGGATTCCGTGATTCGGTCCGCAACGCCTATTTTATAGGGCCCTAGTCAATGAACTTGTCATGAATCAACATAGGATATGCCCTCTTCCCCCCCCCCCCAACAAGACTCAAATATATATATATATATATATTGGAAATGTAAGCAGGGGTTGAGCTTCTTCAGTTTGTGTCACAAAGTGGATACGTTTCTGTGTCCCTTTCAGAGTGAGTGACACATTGACTTTATATAGTGTACCAAGAGTTGTTCCCTCGCTTACGGCCTATACCAGCCTGAATACGCCCGATCTCGTCAGATCTCGGAAGCTAAGCAGGGTCGGGCCTGGTTAGTACTTGGATGGGAGACCGCCTGGGAATACCAGGTGCTGTAAGCTTTTTGTCCCAGTAGAGCGTGCTCTTGTGTCATGGAGCAACTGCTTTTTATTTATCACCCTAATAATATCATGGATTGTTATTGGACTAAAGGCAGTTTGTGTGCTGCCCTGCCCTGATCAAATCAAATCAAATAATGGACAGTGCGTTTCCCTCAAAATATAGGCAGTACATGCAGCCTTTGTTTTTAGTCTAGGAGACAGTCAATGTCTGTAGTCCATTAGGGCACTATACAATCCCTTCAATGTTTTGCCTGATTCCGTTAATTCCCAAGTTCCCTTTTCTCCGTTTAGATTTCCCCGTTGACCATTTGTCCCTGTTTTGGCAGGTTTTCGCTCTCAAAAGTACACCTTTTTAATAGCAAAACAGCACAATTGGATGTTCTATGTCCACAACAATGTTTAAACCCTATCAGGTGACCATTTGTGAGGTCTGGGAAAAATGTAAGACATTTAGATGTTGGGGTGTAGTTACCCTTAAATGCAAGCATGCACCAGGAAGAGACCTTTGTTTGGTTAAGCGGTGTTGCTGTAGAACAAATGGCAACTGGAGTGATGCAAATGATCACGGTATAATTCTGCCATGCAGGCATAGGCTACTTTGTAGTTAACATTTACTTGCGAAGGTTTTGGGGAAAGCCATTCCTTCCCTACCAGAAGAAGGTTATCATTAGCATCATCGCTAACGGCTACACAAAGTGTAGACATACGCGCGCACCGCACACATGCACACAGACAGGGGCATTCCTGTGCCGTTTCAGAAAGTTCATGGAAATACGAATCACTGATGCATTTTGTTCATGTCTTATGATTGACTTGGGCAAATGAATGCGTTTTCTAACAAGTTGAATAGATTTAGTTGATTTCTTACTAAGTTCAATAAATGTTTGAATATTGTTGAATTTCGGTTTAATGTCTGGATTCCGTGATTCGGTCCGCAACGCCTATTTTATAGGGCCCTAGTCAATGAACTTGTCATAAATCAACATAGGATATGCCCTCTTCCCCCCCCCCAACAAGACTCAAATATATATATATATATATTGGAAATGTAAGCAGGGGTTGAGCTTCTTCAGTTTGTGTCACAAAGTGGATACGTTTCTGTGTCCCTTTCAGAGTGAGTGACACATTGACTTTATATAGTGTACCAAGAGTTGTTCCCTCGCTTACGGCCATACCAGCCTGAATACGTCCGATCTCGTCCGATCTCGGAAGCTAAGCAGGGTCGGGCCTGGTTAGTACTTGGATTGGAGACCGCCTGGGAATACCAGGTGCTGTAAGCTTTTTGTCCCAGTAGAGCGTGCTCTTGTGTCATGGAGCAACTGCTTTTTATTTATCACCCTAATAATATCATGGATTGTTATTGGACTAAATGCAGTTTGTGTGCTGCCCTGCCCTGATCAAATCAAATCAAATAATGGACAGTGCGTTTCCCTCAAAATATAGGCAGTACATGCAGCCTTTGTTTTTAGTCTAGGAGACAGTCAATGTCTGTAGTCCATTAGGGCACTATACAATCCCTTCAATGTTTTGCCTGATTCCGTTAATTCCCAAGTTCCCTTTTCTCCGTTTAGATTTCCCCGTTGACCGTTTGTCCCTGTTTTTGCAGGTTTTCGCTCTCAAAAGTACACCTTTTTAATAGCAAAACAACACAATTGGATGTTCTATGTCCACAACAATGTTTAAACCCTATCAGGTGACCATTTGTGAGGTCTGGGAAAAATGTAAGACATTTGGATGTTGGGGTGTAGTTACCCTTAAATGCAAGCATGCACCAGGAAGAGACCTTTGTTTGGTTAAGCGGTGTTGCTGTAGAACAAATGGCAACTGGAGTGATGCAAATGATCACGGTATAATTCTGCCAGGCAGGCATAGGCTACTTTGTAGTTAACATTTACTTGCGAAGGTTTTGGGGAAAGCCATTCCTTCCCTACCAGAAGAAGGTTATCATTAGCATCATCGCTAACGGCTACACAAAGTGTAGACATACGCGCGCACCGCACACATGCACACAGACAGGGGCATTCCTGTGCCGTTTCAGAAAGTTCATGGAAATACGAATCACTGATGCATTTTGTTCATGTCTTATGATTGACTTGGGCAAATGAATGCGTTTTCTAACAAGTTGAATAGATTTAGTTGATTTCTTACTAAGTTCAATAAATGTTTGAATATTGTTGAATTTCGGTTTAATGTCTGGATTCCGTGATTCGGTCCGCAACGCCTATTTTATAGGGCCCTAGTCAATGAACTTGTCATAAATCAACATAGGATATGCCCTCTTCCCCCCCCCAACAAGACTCAAATATATATATATATATATTGGAAATGTAAGCAGGGGTTGAGCTTCTTCAGTTTGTGTCACAAAGTGGATACGTTTCTGTGTCCCTTTCAGAGTGAGTGACACATTGACTTTATATAGTGTACCAAGAGTTGTTCCCTCGCTTACGGCCATACCAGCCTGAATACGCCCGATCTCGTCCGATCTCGGAAGCTAAGCAGGGTCGGGCCTGGTTAGTACTTGGATGGGAGACCGCCTGGGAATACCAGGTGCTGTAAGCTTTTTGTCCCAGTAGAGCGTGATCTTGTGTCATGGAGCAACTGCTTTTTATTTATCACCCTAATAATATCATGGATTGTTATTGGACTAAATGCAGTTTGTGTGCTGCCCTGCCCTGATCAAATCAAATCAAATAATGGACAGTGCGTTTCCCTCAAAATATAGGCAGTACATGCAGCCTTTGTTTTTAGTCTAGGAGACAGTCAATGTCTGTAGTCCATTAGGGCACTATACAATCCCTTCAATGTTTTGCCTGATTCCGTTAATTCCCAAGTTCCCTTTTCTCCGTTTAGATTTCCCCGTTGACCGTTTGTCCCTGTTTTGGCAGGTTTTCGCTCTCAAAAGTACACCTTTTTAATAGCAAAACAGCACAATTGGATGTTCTGTGTCCACAACAATGTTTAAACCCTATCAGGTGACCATTTGTGAGGTCTGGGAAAAATGTAAGACATTTAGATGTTGGGGTGTAGTTACCCTTAAATGCAAGCATGCACCAGGAAGAGACCTTTGTTTGGTTAAGCGGTGTTGCTGTAGAACAAATGGCAACTGGAGTGATGCAAATGATCACGGTATAATTCTGCCAGGCAGGCATAGGCTACTTTGTAGTTAACATTTACTTGCGAAGGTTTTGGGGAAAGCCATTCCTTCCCTACCAGAAGAAGGTTATCATTAGCATCATCGCTAACGGCTACACAAAGTGTAGACATACGCGCGCACCGCACACATGCACACAGACAGGGGCATTCCTGTGCCGTTTCAGAAAGTTCATGGAAATACGAATCACTGATGCATTTTGTTCATGTCTTATGATTGACTTGGGCAAATGAATGCGTTTTCTAACAAGTTGAATAGATTTAGTTGATTTCTTACTAAGTTCAATAAATGTTTGAATATTGTTGAATTTCGGTTTAATGTCTGGATTCCGTGATTCGGTCCGCAACGCCTATTTTATAGGGCCCTAGTCAATGAACTTGTCATAAATCAACATAGGATATGCCCTCTTCCCCCCCCCAACAAGACTCAAATATATATATATATATATTGGAAATGTAAGCAGGGGTTGAGCTTCTTCAGTTTGTGTCACAAAGTGGATACGTTTCTGTGTCCCTTTCAGAGTGAGTGACACATTGACTTTATATAGTGTACCAAGAGTTGTTCCCTCGCTTACGGCCATACCAGCCTGAATACGCCCGATCTCGTCAGATCTTGGAAGCTAAGCAGGGTCGGGCCTGGTTAGTACTTGGATGGGAGACCGCCTGGGAATATCAGGTGCTGTAAGCTTTTTGTCCCAGTAGAGCGTGCTCTTGTGTCATGGAGCAACTGCTTTTTATTTATCACCCTAATAATATCATGGATTGTTATTGGACTAAATGCAGTTTGTGTGCTGCCCTGCCCTGATCAAATCAAATCAAATAATGGACAGTGCGTTTCCCTCAAAATATAGGCAGTACATGCAGCCTTTGTTTTTAGTCTAGGAGACAGTCAATGTCTGTAGTCCATTAGGGCACTATACAATCCCTTCAATGTTTTGCCTGATTCCGTTAATTCCCAAGTTCCCTTTTCTCCGTTTAGATTTCCCCGTTGACCGTTTGTCCCTGTTTTGGCAGGTTTTCGCTCTCAAAAGTACACCTTTTTAATAGCAAAACAACACAATTGGATGTTCTATGTCCACAACAATGTTTAAACCCTATCAGGTGACCATTTGTGAGGTCTGGGAAAAATGTAAGACATTTGGATGTTGGGGTGTAGTTACCCTTAAATGCAAGCATGCACCAGGAAGAGACCTTTGTTTGGTTAAGCGGTGTTGCTGTAGAACAAATGGCAACTGGAGTGATGCAAATGATCACGGTATAATTCTGCCAGGCAGGCATAGGCTACTTTGTAGTTAACATTTACTTGCGAAGGTTTTGGGGAAAGCCATTCCTTCCCTACCAGAAGAAGGTTATCATTAGCATCATCGCTAACGGCTACACAAAGTGTAGACATACGCGCGCACCGCACACATGCACACAGACAGGGGCATTCCTGTGCCGTTTCAGAAAGTTCATGGAAATACGAATCACTGATGCATTTTGTTCATGTCTTATGATTGACTTGGGCAAATGAATGCGTTTTCTAACAAGTTGAATAGATTTAGTTGATTTCTTACTAAGTTCAATAAATGTTTGAATATTGTTGAATTTCGGTTTAATGTCTGGATTCCGTGATTCGGTCCGCAACGCCTATTTTATAGGGCCCTAGTCAATGAACTTGTCATAAATCAACATAGGATATGCCCTCTTCCCCCCCCCAACAAGACTCAAATATATATATATATATATTGGAAATGTAAGCAGGGGTTGAGCTTCTTCAGTTTGTGTCACAAAGTGGATACGTTTCTGTGTCCCTTTCAGAGTGAGTGACACATTGACTTTATACGGCCATACCAGCCTGAATACGCCCATCCTGATTGGAGAAGCGACGACAGGTGCGAGTTTTGAGCTGTGAGTGAGTGTTTGCTGAAGAGTGTTTGCGCGAGAGCTATTTTTGTTAATTATTTGGATTTCGAAATATATTTTTTTTTGTTCTGGCAGTTGAATAGTTTTAAGTTTGGTTAATCTTCCCCCCTTGCAGTTTTGCTGCTTGGGGGAGGGTTTTTTTTCTTTTCGGATTCTTTTTTTGAATCACTATGACGGACAACATGGAAATGACAAACGGAATGGACAAAGACAACGAAAGGGCGCAACGGAAGAAAAATGAAGATAAAGAAGGAATGAAATATGGCAAAGAATACACGGTGGCAATTGAGTTGGTAGGAGAAGACAAAGTGACGACAATGGAACTACTACGAGCAATTAAGGAGGGGTGTGGAGAGGTGGTGGGATGCCAAATGAAAGGAGAAAAGAAGTATGAAGTTACGATGAGAAACGGAAAAGGAAAATAACGTTTAATGGATGGAATATGGATAAAGGACACCAGGATTTTGGCGAGAGATGTTAATGTGAAGGAATTGGTGGTGTCTTTTATGAATCTCCCAGTATATGTAGAAGATGGTGTGATACTGGGTAAGCTGAGTAGCTGGGGAGTGGAAGCCGTTTCGGAGATAAGGAGGAGAGTTTGGCCAGGAACGGAGGTGGTTGATGGGACACGTTTTTGCAAAGTCAAGTTCACAGAAAAAGTGACATCATTGCCTTACTCTACAAGAATTGAGACGTTGGAGGGAGCAGAATATTTTAGGGTCCTTCATGACAAACAGGTCAGAGTGTGTCGGTTGTGTATTCAACCCGGGCACATAGTTAAAGACTGCCCTGAATTTAAGTGTTTCAAATGTGGCAAGCAAGGACACTATGCGAGAGAATGTGTCGGAGAGAAGGAAAGGAATTTCTGTGGTGGATGCAGAAAGAGATTGGCGGAGTGCAACTGTGGAGAGGTTATGGCTGAAGAGGGGAGTCAAGCACTATTCGAGGAAGCAGGTGTATTGTCGCAAGAAGGAGAAGAAGATGGAGGAGAGGACGTGGTGGAGAGTGGAGAGACGGAGGAAGGAAGAAGGGAGAAGGACCAGAAGATGAATGAAATTGGGAGTAGTATGGACTCAGAAATAAGAAGAGGGAGTTTTCAGGAGGAGGGGGGGAGTGGACTGGGGGGAAGCACGGGGGACTCACAGGTTTTGGGGGATAGCACAGTACTAACAAGTACCTCGGGGGGTGAAGAAATGGAGAGGGGTTCGAGTTTGAGAACAATAACAGAAACGACAACGACGGCTATACATGAGACGGAGATGAACACGGGGAGCACAACGATGACAATACCAGAGACGGAGATGAACATGGGGAGCACAACGGATGAGGGTGACAAGAAGTTGAGTTGGCTGGATAACATGGACTTGGAGGAGATATCGGACACGGATGATGGAGAAAAGAGTGAAAGAACGAGGGAAGGATACAGGAAGAGGAAAGCGGGGGGAAGAGGGAGAGGGAAAGGGGGGAAGAGGAAAGAAACTGGATAACAGGTAGAGGATAATGAAATTATATTTTACTATTTTATTATTTATTAGAATGGTAAATATAATGTCAATAAATGCAAATGGTTTGAGAACTATGGGAAAATTTAATAGAATAGTACAAATGAAGAATTCAGATATTTTATGTATTCAAGAGACGCACTGGGATAATGCATGTGTTTTAGGAGTTAAAAAAATATGGAGGGATTTTATTTATGTTAACAATGGCAGGGGAAATTCAAGTGGGGTTGCAATTTTATTAAGGAAGGATGTAGTAGAAAATGTGAAGAAGATATATAATGATAATAATGGGAGGATTTTAATTTTGGATTTTGAATATATGAATAGGGTTTTTAGGATTATAAATATTTATGCGCCGAATAATGAGATAGAGCGAAATAATTTATTTTTAGAAGTAGGGAAATGGTGTAAGGGTAACTGTATTTTAGTAGGGGATTTTAATGTAAAAATGAATAGATTAGATATGAAAAGGGGAGCTATTTTTAGAAATGACGTATCTAGGGGGGTCTTAAGGAAGATTATGTTTGAAAACAGTTTGATTGATATATGGAGGGAGGAGAATCCGAACAAGAGAGGAATTTCTAGAAGGCAGGTGGTTTTAGGGGAGTTGAAACAGACGCGAATAGATCTGGTTTTAGTAAATGAGGGTTTAAGGAATTTTATGAAAGAAATTAAGTATGTTTTTACAGCTTTTAGTGATCATGCGGCGGTGGTATTTTCTTGTGGAGTAAGGACACATACTAAATCTGGTGGGCTGTGGTGTTTAAATAATAGCTTGCTAGAGGAGGAAAATTATATTGAGATGATATCAGAATGTATTGGGGAGGCCAAAAGACAACAGTTAATGGAGGTGAATATGGGGTTGTGGTGGGAGGAGCTGAAAACCAAATGTAAGGAATTGACTATAAAATATGCTGTTAAGAGGAATTATTTTTTGAAAAAGAAGGAGAGGGAACTACGTAAGAAGGTTAAACATGAACTTGAGTGTATAGAAAAGGATGAAGGTCATGGGGTGGAGGATTATTTACTGGCTAAGGATGCACTTGATGAATATGAGAAGAAGAAATGTAATGCGGCGATTGTAAGGAGTAGAGTGCAATATGCGATAGAGGGGGAAAGGTGTACTTCATTTTTCTTGAATTTAGAAAAAAGAAGACAAGAGAAGATTTATATTACGGAGTTAATTAATGATAAAGGGGAAAAGGTTAATGATTTGGTGGGGATTCTGGATACGGTCGAGAGATATTATGAATGCTTATTTAAAAAAGAAGAGGTTAATGATTCCTGTATGGATAAGGTGCTTGAACACGTGGATACTAAGTTAACAGAAGGGGAAAAAAACATGTGTGATGAAGATATGAGTCTAACTGACATTAAGGAGGCCATATTAGATGCTAATTGCAATAGGAGTCCGGGGTCTGATGGCCTAACTGCGGAATTTTACAAATCTTTTGCAGATTTGTTGGCTCCAATTTTAAGAAAACTGTATGAATATATTGAAAAGACTCAAGTGGTGCCAGATTCGCTGGCCACAGGAGTTTTAACCATACTGTATAAAAATAAAGGGAGTCGTGTGAATTTGGATAATTATCGACCGTTGACACTTTTAAATTGTGATTATAAGATCTTAGCCAAGGTCTTAGCTAATAGAGTTAAAAAAGTTATGGGAGGAGTAATAGCAGAGACACAAGGATATAGTGTACCAGGGAGGGATATTTCTGACACAGTGGGAACAATAAGGGATGTGATAAAGCATATGGGGGAGGAAGGGGGGTTTGTGATGAGTTTGGATCTAAATAAGGCTTTTGATAGAGTTGATCATTCCTTTTTACTGCGTACACTTGGGAAATTTGGGTTTGGTGAAAGAATGATAGGTTGGATTAGACTACTGAATGGATATGCAAGGAGCAGAGTAAAATGTAATGGGATTTTAACAGATTCTTTTCCTCTGGAGAGATCTGTTAGGCAGGGATGTCCGTTATCAGCTGCTCTTTATAGTTTATCGGTGGAGCCGCTTGCAGCAATGATTAAAGCAAACAAATTAATTCGAGGTATACGGATACCGGATGGGGGGGAGAGTGTTATACAGCAATATGCGGATGATACTACATGTACTGTGATAGATGTTGAAAGTGTGAAGAATGTAATGGAGTGTTTTGAGGTATATGGCAAGGCATCAGGGGCAAAACTTAATGTTGAAAAATCTGAAATAATGTATGTGGGGATAGATGAAAAAGTGGACTGTGGATTCCCTTTCAAAAAGGCTGAAGGTCATATAAAGACTTTAGGGGTGGTTTTGGGGGTGGATAAAGAAGGGACGAGAGATGAGACATGGACTGGGGTTTTGAATAAAATAAAACATACTCTATCCTATTGGAAGGCAAGAAAACTGTTCTTGAGGGGGAAGGTGGTGGTGATTAATTCTTTGGTGGCATCCAAATGTATCTATGTTCTAGGTTCGTTGGATATGCCACAATGGGTGTTAAAAGAATTCAATGGTTTGGTTACAGATTTCCTATGGGAGGGGAAGGGGACTAGGATTGCAAGGGCAACTCTTATCTCGGATTTAAAGGATGGGGGGTTGAAATTGGTGGATCTGGATGTGAAGAGAAAA
Source organism: Coregonus lavaretus (assembly GCF_964263955.1). NCBI lineage: Eukaryota > Metazoa > Chordata > Actinopteri > Salmoniformes > Salmonidae > Coregonus > Coregonus lavaretus. The sequence continues at coordinate 367,733 of NW_028159531.1, forward strand.
GCAATGAGAATAAAAACTGTGCAAAAATACTTATATGGGGAGGTAGATTATGGATGGAAAAGGTTTTTTAAACATTTTTTGTACAGAAGTGGGGGTTGTGAAGAAAGTGGATTATTGATGTCATGGAAGAAGGATATGTTGGAGGGTTTGCCTGAGTTCTATAAAGAGGTGTTCTTGGCATGGGGGGAATTTCTTCCTAAGATTGAGTACACATGTACAAATAAGGACAACATATTTAATCAGCCTGTGTTTTTGAATCCGAAAATAGAGAGTGGTGGGAAGGTGCTGTACAACAAAATGTTCATGAAGGCTGGGTTAATATTGGTAAAAGATTTTCTTTATGAGGTTATACCGGGGTTTTTAAGGGGGCAGGCAATTCTGGATACTGTGTGGGAGGTTGATGATACAGTGGAGAGAAAATTAGTATTGCAGATATACGAAAGAATTAAATTATGCATTCCGGGTGAGTGGATAAAAGTGATAAATGGGGAGGGGGAATATGAGGACTTGTATGTGCTGCCAAGTCTCTATGTGGGTAAAGGATCGGGGAAACAAGTTTTATCAAAAGTAACACAGAAAAGATTGTACAAGTGTATGTTGAAGTCTGTGTGTGTGAGGCCTGCGGCTGAGAGGATGTGGAGAAAAATGTTTATTGATTTGGATGTTTCTTTGATGTGGGAGAATTTGGTTTTGTTTGGGAATAAACGAAATTGTGAGAACATGGATTTTATGATACGGCATAATCGTATATACACAAATATTATTTTACATCAGATAAACCGCGATGTACGGCGGGAATGTGATGTGTGTATGATGAAGCCAGAGTCTTTATTGCATTTATTTGTTGAATGTCCAAGTCTGACAGGTTTTTTTAAGGAAGTAAAAATTTTGTTGTGGAGGCACTGGAGAAAAGAGTTTTTAGAAAGTTTTGTATGGGATAGGTTAATATTATTTGGAGTAATGGGGAAATGTTTGGGTGTGAATGTGTACCTGTTGAATATTGTTTTGAGTTTTGTGAGGTATGCAATTTACTGTAGAAGGAATATGAAACATTTTGAAGGGAAAAAGGTGAATGTCTGGGTAATCTTTAAAGCAGGTTTAAGAAAGCAGGTGGAATTAATGTATAATGCAAAACTAGAGAAATTTGAAAGTATGTTTATAAAGGGGAGTACTTTAGTGTCTATGGAGGAGGGAGGAGGGGGAGTTAGGGTTAACTTCTGAAATGGAGTATGTCTAATGTCTATATTAGATTATGTATTTTATGTTGATTAGTGAATAAGGATGGTGTAATTATGGGATGGAAGATTTTGATGAACATTTTGTTGAGGGGTGTGGGTTGTTTGCAAAGGTGGATGGTGGAGGAATCACTTATAATTTTTGAAAGAATTATTTTGAATATTTTCTTTGTTTATTTTTATTTGGTAGGGGGTGGCTTTTATCTGCCTATTTTGTGGGTGGAATTTGTGATGTCTTAGTCATGTCTGAGTTTTTTTTGTATTTTTATTTCTTTGGGTTCTTTGATTTGATAGGGGGTGAATTGTTCACCTGCCTATGTTAGGATAGTGTCTTCTGTATTGTTCATTGTAATATTGTACTGTAAATATTGTAAAAAATTGAATTTTTTGATAATAAAAAGAGAAAAAAAAAATACGCCCGATCTCGTCCGATCTCGGAAGCTAAGCAGGGTCGGGCCTGGTTAGTACTTGGATGGGAGACTGCCTGGGAACACCAGGTGCTGTAAGCTTTTTGTCCCAGTAGAGCGTGCTCTTGTGTCATGGAGCAACTGCCTTTTATTTATCACCCTAATAATATCATGGATTGTTATTGGACTAAATGCAGTTTGTGTGCTGCCCTGCCCTGATCAAATCAAATCAAATAATGGACAGTGCGTTTCCCTCAAAATATAGGCAGTACATGCAGCCTTTGTTTTTAGTCTAGGAGACAGTCAATGTCTGTAGTCCAGTAGGGCACTATACAATCCCTTCAATGTTTTGCCTGATTCCGTTAATTCCCAAGTTCCCTTTTCTCCGTTTAGATTTCCCCGTTGACCGTTTGTCCCTGTTTTGGCAGGTTTTCGCTCTCAAAAGTACACCTTTTTAATAGCAAAACAGCACAATTGGATGTTCTATGTCCACAACAATGTTTAAACCCTATCAGGTGACCATTTGTGAGGTCTGGGAAAAATTTAAGACATTTAGATGTTGGGGTGTAGTTACCCTTAAATGCAAGCATGCACCAGGAAGAGACCTTTGTTTGGTTAAGCGGTGTTGCTGTAGAACAAATGGCAACTGGAGTGATGCAAATGATCACGGTATAATTCTGCCATGCAGGCATAGGCTACTTTGTAGTTAACATTTACTTGCGAAGGTTTTGGGGAAAGCCATTCCTTCCCTACCAGAAGAAGGTTATCATTAGCATCATCGCTAACGGCTACACAAAGTGTAGACATACGCGCGCACCGCACACATGCACACAGACAGGGGCATTCCTGTGCCGTTTCAGAAAGTTCATGGAAATACGAATCACTGATGCATTTTGTTCATGTCTTATGATTGACTTGGGCAAATGAATGCGTTTTCTAACAAGTTGAATAGATTTAGTTGATTTCTTACTAAGTTCAATAAATGTTTGAATATTGTTGAATTTCGGTTTAATGTCTGGATTCCGTGATTCGGTCCGCAACGCCTATTTTATAGGGCCCTAGTCAATGAACTTGTCATAAATCAACATAGGATATGCCCTCTTCCCCCCCCCCCAACAAGACTCAAATATATATATATATATATTGGAAATGTAAGCAGGGGTTGAGCTTCTTCAGTTTGTGTCACAAAGTGGATACGTTTCTGTGTCCCTTTCAGAGTGAGTGACACATTGACTTTATATAGTGTACCAAGAGTTGTTCCCTCGCTTACGGCCATACCAGCCTGAATACGCCCGATCTAGTCCGATCTCGGAAGCTAAGCAGGGTCGGGCCTGGTTAGTACTTGGATGGGAGACTGCCTGGGAATACCAGGTGCTGTAAGCTGTTTGTCCCAGTAGAGCGTGCTCTTGTGTCATGGAGCAACTGCTTTTTATTTATCACCCTAATAATATCATGGATTGTTATTGGACTAAATGCAGTTTGTGTGCTGCCCTGCCCTGATCAAATCAAATCAAATAATGGACAGTGCGTTTCCCTCAAAATATAGGCAGTACATGCAGCCTTTGTTTTTAGTCTAGGAGACAGTCAATGTCTGTAGTCCATTAGGGCACTATACAATCCCTTCAATGTTTTGCCTGATTCCGTTAATTCCCAAGTTCCCTTTTCTCCGTTTAGATTTCCCCGTTGACCGTTTGTCCCTGTTTTGGCAGGTTTTCGCTCTCAAAAGTACACCTTTTTAATAGCAAAACAGCACAATTGGATGTTCTATGTCCACAACAATGTTTAAACCCTATCAGGTGACCATTTGTGAGGTCTGGGAAAAATGTAAGACATTTAGATGTTGGGGTGTAGTTACCCTTAAATGCAAGCATGCACCAGGAAGAGACCTTTGTTTGGTTAAGCGGTGTTGCTGTAGAACAAATGGCAACTGGAGTGATGCAAATGATCACGGTATAATTCTGCCAGGCAGGCATAGGCTACTTTGTAGTTAACATTTACTTGCGAAGGTTTTGGGGAAAGCCATTCCTTCCCTACCAGAAGAAGGTTATCATTAGCATCATCGCTAACGGCTACACAAAGTGTAGACATACGCGCGCACCGCACACATGCACACAGACAGGGGCATTCCTGTGCCGTTTCAGAAAGTTCATGGAAATACGAATCACTGATGCATTTTGTTCATGTCTTATGATTGACTTGGGCAAATGAATGCGTTTTCTAACAAGTTGAATAGATTTAGTTGATTTCTTACTAAGTTCAATAAATGTTTGAATATTGTTGAATTTCAGTTTAATGTCTGGATTCCGTGATTCGGTCCGCAACGCCTATTTTATAGGGCCCTAGTCAATGAACTTGTCATAAATCAACATAGGATATGCCCTCTTCCCCCCCCTCAACAAGACTCAAATATATATATATATATTGGAAATGTAAGCAGGGGTTGAGCTTCTTCAGTTTGTGTCACAAAGTGGATACGTTTCTGTGTCCCTTTCAGAGTGAGTGACACATTGACTTTATATAGTGTACCAAGAGTTGTTCCCTCGCTTACGGCCATACCAGCCTGAATACGCCCGATCTCGTCCGATCTCTGAAGCTAAGCAGGGTTGGGCCTGGTTAGTATTTGGATGGGAGACCGCCTGGGAATACCAGGTGCTGTAAGCTTTTTGTCCCAGTAGAGCGTGCTCTTGTGTCATGGAGCAACTGCTTTTTATTTATCACCCTAATAATATCATGGATTGTTATTGGACTAAATGCAGTTTGTGTGCTGCCCTGCCCTGATCAAATCAAATCAAATAATGGACAGTGCGTTTCCCTCAAAATATAGGCAGTACATGCAGCCTTTGTTTTTAGTCTAGGAGACAGTCAATGTCTGTAGTCCATTAGGGCACTATACAATCCCTTCAATGTTTTGCCTGATTCCGTTAATTCCCAAGTTCCCTTTTCTCCGTTTAGATTTCCCCGTTGACCGTTTGTCCCTGTTTTGGCAGGTTTTCGCTCTCAAAAGTACACCTTTTTAATAGCAAAACAGCACAATTGGATGTTCTATGTCCACAACAATGTTTAAACCCTATCAGGTGACCATTTGTGAGGTCTGGGAAAAATGTAAGACATTTAGATGTTGGGGTG
>NW_028159531.1:380000-410000 GCF_964263955.1 Coregonus lavaretus
TTCCCTTTTCTCCGTTTAGATTTCCCCGTTGACCGTTTGTCCCTGTTTTGGCAGGTTTTCGCTCTCAAAAGTACACCTTTTTAATAGCAAAACAGCACAATTGGATGTTCTATGTCCACAACAATGTTTAAACCCTATCAGGTGACCATTTGTGAGGTCTGGGAAAAATGTAAGACATTTAGATGTTGGGGTGTAGTTACCCTTAAATGCAAGCATGCACCAGGAAGAGACCTTTGTTTGGTTAAGCGGTGTTGCTGTAGAACAAATGGCAACTGGAGTGATGCAAATGATCACGGTATAATTCTGCCATGCAGGCATAGGCTACTTTGTAGTTAACATTTACTTGCGAAGGTTTTGGGGAAAGCCATTCCTTCCCTACCAGAAGAAGGTTATCATTAGCATCATCGCTAACGGCTACACAAAGTGTAGACATAGGTACGCACCGCACACATGCACACAGACAGGGGCATTCCTGTGCCGTTTCAGAAAGTTCATGGAAATACGAATCACTGATGCATTTTGTTCATGTCTTATGATTGACTTGGGCAAATGAATGCGTTTTCTAACAAGTTGAATAGATTTAGTTGATTTCTTACTAAGTTCAATAAATGTTTGAATATTGTTGAATTTCGGTTGAATGTCTGGATTCCGTGATTCGGTCCGCAACGCCTATTTTATAGGGCCCTAGTCAATGAACTTGTCATAAATCAACATAGGATATGCCCTCTTCCCCCCCCCCCCAACAAGACTCAAATATATATATATATATATATTGGAAATGTAAGCAGGGGTTGAGCTTCTTCAGTTTGTGTCACAAAGTGGATACGTTTCTGTGTCCCTTTCAGAGTGAGTGACACATTGACTTTATATAGTGTACCAAGAGTTGTTCCCTCGCTTACGGCCATACCAGCCTGAATACGCCCATCCTGATTGGAGAAGCGACGACAGGTGCGAGTTTTGAGCTGTGAGTGAGTGTTTGCTGAAGAGTGTTTGCGCGAGAGCTATTTTTGTTAATTATTTGGATTTCGAAATATATTTTTTTTTGTTCTGGCAGTTGAATAGTTTTAAGTTTGGTTAATCTTCCCCCCTTGCAGTTTTGCTGCTTGGGGGAGGGTTTTTTTTCTTTTCGGATTCTTTTTTTGAATCACTATGACGGACAACATGGAAATGACAAACGGAATGGACAAAGACAACGAAAGGGCGCAACGGAAGAAAAATGAAGATAAAGAAGGAATGAAATATGGCAAAGAATACACGGTGGCAATTGAGTTGGTAGGAGAAGACAAAGTGACGACAATGGAACTACTACGAGCAATTAAGGAGGGGTGTGGAGAGGTGGTGGGATGCCGAATGAAAGGAGAAAAGAAGTATGAAGTTACGATGAGAAACGGAAAAGGAAAAGAACGTTTAATGGATGGAATATGGATAAAGGACACCAGGATTTTGGCGAGAGATGTTAATGTGAAGGAATTGGTGGTGTCTTTTATGAATCTCCCAGTATATGTAGAAGATGGTGTGATACTGGGTAAGCTGAGTAGCTGGGGAGTGGAAGCCGTTTCGGAGATAAGGAGGAGAGTTTGGCCAGGAACGGAGGTGGTTGATGGGACACGTTTTTGCAAAGTCAAGTTCACAGAAAAAGTGACATCATTGCCTTACTCTACAAGAATTGAGACGTTGGAGGGAGCAGAATATTTTAGGGTCCTTCATGACAAACAGGTCAGAGTGTGTCGGTTGTGTATTCAACCCGGGCACATAGTTAAAGACTGCCCTGAATTTAAGTGTTTCAAATGTGGCAAGCAAGGACACTATGCGAGAGAATGTGTCGGAGAGAAGGAAAGGAATTTCTGTGGTGGATGCAGAAAGAGATTGGCGGAGTGCAACTGTGGAGAGGTTATGGCTGAAGAGGGGAGTCAAGCACTATTCGAGGAAGCAGGTGTATTGTCGCAAGAAGGAGAAGAAGATGGAGGAGAGGACGTGGTGGAGAGTGGAGAGACGGAGGAAGGAAGAAGGGAGAAGGACCAGAAGATGAATGAAATTGGGAGTAGTATGGACTCAGAAATAAGAAGAGGGAGTTTTCAGGAGGAGGGGGGGAGTGGACTGGGGGGAAGCACGGGGGACTCACAGGTTTTGGGGGATAGCACAGTACTAACAAGTACCTCGGGGGGTGAAGAAATGGAGAGGGGTTCGAGTTTGAGAACAATAACAGAAACGACAACGACGGCTATACATGAGACGGAGATGAACACGGGGAGCACAACGATGACAATACCAGAGACGGAGATGAACATGGGGAGCACAACGGATGAGGGTGACAAGAAGTTGAGTTGGCTGGATAACATGGACTTGGAGGAGATATCGGACACGGATGATGGAGAAAAGAGTGAAAGAACGAGGGAAGGATACAGGAAGAGGAAAGCGGGGGGAAGAGGGAGAGGGAAAGGGGGGAAGAGGAAAGAAACTGGATAACAGGTAGAGGATAATGAAATTATATTTTACTATTTTATTATTTATTAGAATGGTAAATATAATGTCAATAAATGCAAATGGTTTGAGAACTATGGGAAAATTTAATAGAATAGTACAAATGAAGAATTCAGATATTTTATGTATTCAAGAGACGCACTGGGATAATGCATGTGTTTTAGGAGTTAAAAAAATATGGAGGGATTTTATTTATGTTAACAATGGCAGGGGAAATTCAAGTGGGGTTGCAATTTTATTAAGGAAGGATGTAGTAGAAAATGTGAAGAAGATATATAATGATAATAATGGGAGGATTTTAATTTTGGATTTTGAATATATGAATAGGGTTTTTAGGATTATAAATATTTATGCGCCGAATAATGAGATAGAGCGAAAGAATTTATTTTTAGAAGTAGGGAAATGGTGTAAGGGTAACTGTATTTTAGTAGGGGATTTTAATGTAAAAATGAATAGATTAGATATGAAAAGGGGAGCTATTTTTAGAAATGACGTATCTAGGGGGGTCTTAAGGAAGATTATGTTTGAAAACAGTTTGATTGATATATGGAGGGAGGAGAATCCGAACAAGAGAGGAATTTCTAGAAGGCAGGTGGTTTTAGGGGAGTTGAAACAGACGCGAATAGATCTGGTTTTAGTAAATGAGGGTTTAAGGAATTTTATGAAAGAAATTAAGTATGTTTTTACAGCTTTTAGTGATCATGCGGCGGTGGTATTTTCTTGTGGAGTAAGGACACATACTAAATCTGGTGGGCTGTGGTGTTTAAATAATAGCTTGCTAGAGGAGGAAAATTATATTGAGATGATATCAGAATGTATTGGGGAGGCCAAAAGACAACAGTTAATGGAGGTGAATATGGGGTTGTGGTGGGAGGAGCTGAAAACCAAATGTAAGGAATTGACTATAAAATATGCTGTTAAGAGGAATTATTTTTTGAAAAAGAAGGAGAGGGAACTACGTAAGAAGGTTAAACATGAACTTGAGTGTATAGAAAAGGATGAAGGTCATGGGGTGGAGGATTATTTACTGGCTAAGGATGCACTTGATGAATATGAGAAGAAGAAATGTAATGCGGCGATTGTAAGGAGTAGAGTGCAATATGCGATAGAGGGGGAAAGGTGTACTTCATTTTTCTTGAATTTAGAAAAAAGAAGACAAGAGAAGATTTATATTACGGAGTTAATTAATGATAAAGGGGAAAAGGTTAATGATTTGGTGGGGATTCTGGATACGGTCGAGAGATATTATGAATGCTTATTTAAAAAAGAAGAGGTTAATGATTCCTGTATGGATAAGGTGCTTGAACACGTGGATACTAAGTTAACAGAAGGGGAAAAAAACATGTGTGATGAAGATATGAGTCTAACTGACATTAAGGAGGCCATATTAGATGCTAATTGCAATAGGAGTCCGGGGTCTGATGGCCTAACTGCGGAATTTTATAAATCTTTTGCAGATTTGTTGGCTCCAATTTTAAGAAAACTGTATGAATATATTGAAAAGACTCAAGTGGTGCCAGATTCGCTGGCCACAGGAGTTTTAACCATACTGTATAAAAATAAAGGGAGTCGTGTAAATTTGGATAATTATCGACCGTTGACACTTTTAAATTGTGATTATAAGATCTTAGCCAAGGTCTTAGCTAATAGAGTTAAAAAAGTTATGGGAGGAGTAATAGCAGAGACACAAGGATATAGTGTACCAGGGAGGGATATTTCTGACACAGTGGGAACAATAAGGGATGTGATAAAGCATATGGGGGAGGAAGGGGGGTTTGTGATGAGTTTGGATCTAAATAAGGCTTTTGATAGAGTTGATCATTCCTTTTTACTGCGTACACTTGGGAAATTTGGGTTTGGTGAAAGAATGATAGGTTGGATTAGACTACTGAATGGATATGCAAGGAGCAGAGTAAAATGTAATGGGATTTTAACAGATTCTTTTCCTCTGGAGAGATCTGTTAGGCAGGGATGTCCGTTATCAGCTGCTCTTTATAGTTTATCGGTGGAGCCGCTTGCAGCAATGATTAAAGCAAACAAATTAATTCGAGGTATACGGATACCGGATGGGGGGGAGAGTGTTATACAGCAATATGCGGATGATACTACATGTACTGTGATAGATGTTGAAAGTGTGAAGAATGTAATGGAGTGTTTTGAGGTATATGGCAAGGCATCAGGGGCAAAACTTAATGTTGAAAAATCTGAAATAATGTATGTGGGGATAGATGAAAAAGTGGACTGTGGATTCCCTTTCAAAAAGGCTGAAGGTTATATAAAGACTTTAGGGGTGGTTTTGGGGGTGGATAAAGAAGGGACGAGAGATGAGACATGGACTGGGGTTTTGAATAAAATAAAACATACTCTATCCTATTGGAAGGCAAGAAAACTGTTCTTGAGGGGGAAGGTGGTGGTGATTAATTCTTTGGTGGCATCCAAATGTATCTATGTTCTAGGTTCGTTGGATATGCCACAATGGGTGTTAAAAGAATTCAATGGTTTGGTTACAGATTTCCTATGGGAGGGGAAGGGGACTAGGATTGCAAGGGCAACTCTTATCTCGGATTTAAAGGATGGGGGGTTGAAATTGGTGGATCTGGATGTGAAGAGAAAAGCAATGAGAATAAAAACTGTGCAAAAATACTTATATGGGGAGGTAGATTATGGATGGAAAAGGTTTTTTAAACATTTTTTGTACAGAAGTGGGGGTTGTGAAGAAAGTGGATTATTGATGTCATGGAAGAAGGATATGTTGGAGGGTTTGCCTGAGTTCTATAAAGAGGTGTTCTTGGCATGGGGGGAATTTCTTCCTAAGATTGAGTACACATGTACAAATAAGGACAACATATTTAATCAGCCTGTGTTTTTGAATCCGAAAATAGAGAGTGGTGGGAAGGTGCTGTACAACAAAATGTTCATGAAGGCTGGGTTAATATTGGTAAAATATTTTCTTTATGAGGTTATACCGGGGTTTTTAAGGGGGCAGGCAATTCTGGATACTGTGTGGGAGGTTGATGATACAGTGGAGAGAAAATTAGTATTGCAGATATACGAAAGAATTAAATTATGCATTCCGGGTGAGTGGATAAAAGTGATAAATGGGGAGGGGGAATATGAGGACTTGTATGTGCTGCCAAGTCTCTATGTGGGTAAAGGATCGGGGAAACAAGTTTTATCAAAAGTAACACAGAAAAGATTGTACAAGTGTATGTTGAAGTCTGTGTGTGTGAGGCCTGCGGCTGAGAGGATGTGGAGAAAAATGTTTATTGATTTGGATGTTTCTTTGATGTGGGAGAATTTGGTTTTGTTTGGGAATAAACGAAATTGTGAGAACATGGATTTTATGATACGGCATAATCGTATATACACAAATATTATTTTACATCAGATAAACCGCGATGTACGGCGGGAATGTGATGTGTGTATGATGAAGCCAGAGTCTTTATTGCATTTATTTGTTGAATGTCCAAGTCTGACAGGTTTTTTTAAGGAAGTAAAAATTTTGTTGTGGAGGCACTGGAGAAAAGAGTTTTTAGAAAGTTTTGTATGGGATAGGTTAATATTATTTGGAGTAATGGGGAAATGTTTGGGTGTGAATGTGTACCTGTTGAATATTGTTTTGAGTTTTGTGAGGTATGCAATTTACTGTAGAAGGAATATGAAACATTTTGAAGGGAAAAAGGTGAATGTCTGGGTAATCTTTAAAGCAGGTTTAAGAAAGCAGGTGGAATTAATGTATAATGCAAAACTAGAGAAATTTGAAAGTATGTTTATAAAGGGGAGTACTTTAGTGTCTATGGAGGAGGGAGGAGGGGGAGTTAGGGTTAACTTCTGAAATGGAGTATGTCTAATGTCTATATTAGATTATGTATTTTATGTTGATTAGTGAATAAGGATGGTGTAATTATGGGATGGAAGATTTTGATGAACATTTTGTTGAGGGGTGTGGGTTGTTTGCAAAGGTGGATGGTGGAGGAATCACTTATAATTTTTGAAAGAATTATTTTGAATATTTTCTTTGTTTATTTTTATTTGGTAGGGGGTGGCTTTTATCTGCCTATTTTGTGGGTGGAATTTGTGATGTCTTAGTCATGTCTGAGTTTTTTTTGTATTTTTATTTCTTTGGGTTCTTTGATTTGATAGGGGGTGAATTGTTCACCTGCCTATGTTAGGATAGTGTCTTCTGTATTGTTCATTGTAATATTGTACTGTAAATATTGTAAAAAATTGAATTTTTTGATAATAAAAAGAGAAAAAAAAAAATACGCCCGATCTCGTCCGACCTCGGAAGCTAAGCAGGGTCGGGCCTGGTTAGTACTTGAATGGGAGACTGCCTGGGAATACCAGGTGCTGTAAGCTTTTTGTCCCAGTAGAGCGTGCTCTTGTGTCATGGAGCAACTGCTTTTTATTTATCACCCTAATAATATCATGGATTGTTATTGGACTAAATGCAGTTTGTGTGCTGCCCTGCCCTGATCAAATCAAATCAAATAATGGACAGTGCGTTTCCCTCAAAATATAGGCAGTACATGCAGCCTTTGTTTTTAGTCTAGGAGACAGTCAATGTCTGTAGTCCAGTAGGGCACTATACAATCCCTTCAATGTTTTGCCTGATTCCGTTAATTCCCAAGTTCCCTTTTCTCCGTTTAGATTTCCCCGTTGACCGTTTGTCCCTGTTTTGGCAGGTTTTCGCTCTCAAAAGTACACCTTTTTAATAGCAAAACAGCACAATTGGATGTTCTATGTCCACAACAATGTTTAAACCCTATCAGGTGACCATTTGTGAGGTCTGGGAAAAATGTAAGACATTTAGATGTTGGGGTGTAGTTACCCTTAAATGCAAGCATGCACCAGGAAGAGACCTTTGTTTGGTTAAGCGGTGTTGCTGTAGAACAAATGGCAACTGGAGTGATGCAAATGATCACGGTATAATTCTGCCATGCAGGCATAGGCTACTTTGTAGTTAACATTTACTTGCGAAGGTTTTGGGGAAAGCCATTCCTTCCCTACCAGAAGAAGGTTATCATTAGCATCATCGCTAACGGCTACACAAAGTGTAGACATACGTGCGCACCGCACACATGCACACAGACAGGGGCATTCCTGTGCCGTTTCAGAAAGTTCATGGAAATACGAATCACTGATGCATTTTGTTCATGTCTTATGATTGACTTGGGCAAATGAATGCGTTTTCTAACAAGTTGAATAGATTTAGTTGATTTCTTACTAAGTTCAATAAATGTTTGAATATTGTTGAATTTCGGTTTAATGTCTGGATTCCGTGATTCGGTCCGCAACGCCTATTTTATAGGGCCCTAGTCAATGAACTTGTCATAAATCAACATAGGATATGCCCTCTTCCCCCCCCCCAACAAGACTCAAATATATATATATATATATTGGAAATGTAAGCAGGGGTTGAGCTTCTTCAGTTTGTGTCACAAAGTGGATACGTTTCTGTGTCCCTTTCAGAGTGAGTGACACATTGACTTTATATAGTGTACCAAGAGTTGTTCCCTCGCTTACGGCCATACCATCCTGAATACGCCCATCCTGATTGGAGAAGTGATGACAGGTGCGAGTTTTGAGCTGTGAGTGAGTGGTTGCTGAAGAGTGTTTGCGCGAGAGCTATTTTTGTTAATTATTTGGATTTCGAAATATATTTTTTGTTTGTTCTTGCAGTTGAATAGTTTTAAGTTTGGTTAGTCTTCCCCCCTTGCAGTTTTGCTGCTTGGGGGAGAGTTTTTTCTGTTCGGATTCTTTTTTTGAATCACTATGACGGACAACATGGAAATGACAAACGGAATGGACAAAGACAACGAAAGGGCGCAACGGAAGAAAAATGAAGATAAAGAAGGAATGAAATATGGCAAAGAATACACGGTGGCAATTGAGTTGGTAGGAGAAGACAAAGTGACGACAATGGAACTACTACGAGCAATTAAGGAGGGGTGTGGAGAGGTGGTGGGATGCCGAATGAAAGGAGAAAAGAAGTATGAAGTTACGATGAGAAACGGAAAAGGAAAAGAACGTTTAATGGATGGAATATGGATAAAGGACACCAGGATTTTGGCGAGAGATGTTAATGTGAAGGAATTGGTGGTGTCTTTTATGAATCTCCCAGTATATGTAGAAGATGGTGTGATACTGGGCAAGCTGAGTAGCTGGGGAGTGGAAGCCGTTTCGGAGATAAGGAGGAGAGTTTGGCCAGGAACGGAGGTGGTTGATGGGACACGTTTTTGCAAAGTCAAGTTCACAGAAAAAGTGACATCATTGCCTTACTCTACAAGAATTGAGACGTTGGAGGGAGCAGAATATTTTAGGGTCCTTCATGACAAACAGGTCAGAGTGTGTCGTTTGTGTATTCAACCCGGGCACATAGTTAAAGACTGCCCTGAATTTAAGTGTTTCAAATGTGGCAAGCAAGGACACTATGCGAGAGAATGTGTCGGAGAGAAGGAAAGGAATTTCTGTGGTGGATGCAGAAAGAGATTGGCGGAGTGCAACTGTGGAGAGGTTATGGCTGAAGAGGGGAGTCAAGCACTATTCGAGGAAGCAGGTGTATTGTCGCAAGAAGGAGAAGAAGATGGAGGAGAGGACGTGGTGGAGAGTGGAGAGACGGAGGAAGGAAGAAGGGAGAAGGACCAGAAGATGAATGAAATTGGGAGTAGTATGGACTCAGAAATAAGAAGAGGGAGTTTTCAGGAGGAGGGGGGGAGTGGACTGGGGGGAAGCACGGGGGACTCACAGGGTTTGGGGGATAGCACAGTACTAACAAGTACCTCGGGGGGTGAAGAAATGGAGAGGGGTTCGAGTTTGAGAACAATAACAGAAACGACAACGACGGCTATACATGAGACGGAGATGAACACGGGGAGCACAACGATGACAATACCAGAGACGGAGATGAACATGGGGAGCACAACGGATGAGGGTGACAAGAAGTTGAGTTGGCTGGATAACATGGACTTGGAGGAGATATCGGACACGGATGATGGAGAAAAGAGTGAAAGAACGAGGGAAGGATACAGGAAGAGGAAAGCGGGGGGAAGAGGGAGAGGGAAAGGGGGGAAGAGGAAAGAAACTGGATAACAGGTAGAGGATAATGAAATTATATTTTATTATTTTATTATTTATTAGAATGGTAAATATAATGTCAATAAATGCAAATGGTTTGAGAACAATGGGAAAATTTAATAGAATAGTACAAATGAAGAATTCAGATATTTTATGTATTCAAGAGACGCACTGGGATAATGCATGTGTTTTAGGAGTTAAAAAAATATGGAGGGATTTTATTTATGTTAACAATGGCAGGGGAAATTCAAGTGGGGTTGCAATTTTATTAAGGAAGGATGTAGTAGAAAATGTGAAGAAGATATATAATGATAATAATGGGAGGATTTTAATTTTGGATTTTGAATATATGAATAGGGTTTTTAGGATTATAAATATTTATGCGCCGAATAATGAGATAGAGCGAAATAATTTATTTGTAGAATTAGGGAAATGGTGCAAGGGTAACTGTATTTTAGTAGGGGATTTTAATGTTAAAATGAATAGATTAGATATGAAAAGGGGAGCTATTTTTAGAAATGACGTATCTAGGGGGGTCTTAAGGAAGATTATGTTTGAAAACAGTTTGATTGATATATGGAGGGATGAGAATCCGAACAAGAGAGGAATTTCTAGAAGGCAGGTGGTTTTAGGGGAGTTGAAACAGACGCGAATAGATCTGGTTTTAGTAAATGAGGGTTTAAGGAATTTTATGAAAGAAATTAAGTATGTTTTTACAGCTTTTAGTGATCATGCGGCGGTGGTATTTTCTTGTGGAGTAAGGACACATACTAAATCTGGTGGGCTGTGGTGTTTAAATAATAGCTTGCTAGAGGAGGAAAATTATATTGAGATGATATCAGAATGTATTGGGAAGGCCAAAAGACAACAGTTAATGGAGGTGAATATGGGGTTGTGGTGGGAGGAGCTGAAAACCAAATGTAAGGAATTGACTATAAAATATGCTGTTAAGAGGAATTATTTTTTGAAAAAGAAGGAGAGGGAACTACGTAAGAAGGTTAAACATGAACTTGAGTGTATAGAAAAGGATGAAGGTCATGGGGTGGAGGATTATTTACTGGCTAAGGATGCACTTGATGAATATGAGAAGAAGAAATGTAATGCGGCGATTGTAAGGAGTAGAGTGCAATATGCGATAGAGGGGGAAAGGTGTACTTCATTTTTCTTGAATTTAGAAAAAAGAAGACAAGAGAAGATTTATATTACGGAGTTAATTAATGATAAAGGGGAAAAGGTTAATGATTTGGTGGGGATTCTGGATACGGTCGAGAGATATTATGAATGCTTATTTAAAAAAGAAGAGGTTAATGATTCCTGTATGGATAAGGTGCTTGAACACGTGGATACTAAGTTAACAGAAGGGGAAAAAAACATGTGTGATGAAGATATGAGTCTAACTGACATTAAGGAGGCCATATTAGATGCTAATTGCAATAGGAGTCCGGGGTCTGATGGCCTAACTGCGGAATTTTATAAATCTTTTGCAGATTTGTTGGTTCCAATTTTAAGAAAACTGTATGAATATATTGAAAAGACTCAAGTGGTGCCAGATTCGCTGGCCACAGGAGTTTTAACCATACTGTATAAAAATAAAGGGAGTCGTGTAAATTTGGATAATTATCGACCGTTGACACTTTTAAATTGTGATTATAAGATCTTAGCCAAGGTCTTAGCTAATAGAGTTAAAAAAGTTATGGGAGGAGTAATAGCAGAGACACAAGGATATAGTGTACCAGGGAGGGATATTTCTGACACAGTGGGAACAATAAGGGATGTGATAAAGCATATGGGGGAGGAAGGGGGGTTTGTGATGAGTTTGGATCTAAATAAGGCTTTTGATAGAGTTGATCATTCCTTTTTACTGCGTACACTTGGGAAATTTGGGTTTGGTGAAAGAATGATAGGTTGGATTAGATTACTGAATGGATATGCAAGGAGCAGAGTAAAATGTAATGGGATTTTAACAGATTATTTTCCTCTGGAGAGATCTGTTAGGCAAGGATGTCCGTTATCAGCTGCTCTTTATAGTTTATCGGTGGAGCCGCTTGCAGCAATGATTAAAGCAAACAAATTAATTCGAGGTATACGGATACCGGATGGGGGGGAGAGTGTTATACAGCAATATGCGGATGATACTACATGTACTGTGATAGATGTTGAAAGTGTGAAGAATGTAATGGAGTGTTTTGAGGTATATGGCAAGGCATCAGGGGCAAAACTTAATGTTGAAAAATCTGAAATAATGTATGTGGGGATAGATGAAAAAGTGGACTGTGGATTCCCTTTCAAAAAGGCTGAAGGTTATATAAAGACTTTAGGGGTGGTTTTGGGGGTGGATAAAGAAGGGACGAGAGATGAGACATGGACTGGGGTTTTGAATAAAATAAAACATACTCTATCCTATTGGAAGGCAAGAAAACTGTTCTTGAGGGGGAAGGTGGTGGTGATTAATTCTTTGGTGGCATCCAAATGTATCTATGTTCTAGGTTCGTTGGATATGCCACAATGGGTGTTAAAAGAATTCAATGGTTTGGTTACAGATTTCCTATGGGAGGGGAAGGGGACTAGGATTGCAAGGGCAACTCTTATCTCGGATTTAAAGGATGGGGGGTTGAAATTGGTGGATTTGGATGTGAAGAGAAAAGCAATGAGAATAAAAACTGTGCAAAAATACTTATATGGGGAGGGAGATTATGGATGGAAAAGGTTTTTTAAACATTTTTTGTACAGAAGTGGGGGTTGTGAAGAAAGTGGATTATTGATGTCATGGAAGAAGGATATGTTGGAGGGTTTGCCTGAGTTCTATAAAGAGGTGTTCTTGGCATGGGGGGAATTTCTTCCTAAGATTGAGTACACATGTACAAATAAGGACAACATATTTAATCAGCCTGTGTTTTTGAATCCGAAAATAGAGAGTGGTGGGAAGGTGCTGTACAACAAAATGTTCATGAAGGCTGGGTTAATATTGGTAAAAGATTTTCTTTACGAGGTTATACCGGGGTTTTTAAGGGGGCAGGCAATTCTGGATACTGTGTGGGAGTTTGATGATACAGTGGAGAGAAAATTAGTATTACAGATATACGAAATAATTAAATTATGCATTCCGGGTGAGTGGTTAAAAGTGATAAATGGGGAGGGGGAATATGAGGACTTGTATGTGCTGCCAAGTCTCTATGTGGGTAAAGGATCGGGGAAACAAGTATTATCAAAAGTAACACAGAAAAGATTGTACAAGTGTATGTTGAAGTCTGTGTGTGTGAGGCCTGCGGCTGAGAGGATGTGGAGAAAAATGTTTATTGATTTGGATGTTTCTTTGATGTGGGAGAATTTGGTTTTGTTTGGGAATAAACGAAATTGTGAGAACATGGATTTTATGATACGGCATAATCGTATATACACAAATATTATTTTACATCAGATAAACCGCGATGTACGGCGGGAATGTGATGTGTGTATGATGAAGCCAGAGTCTTTGTTGCATTTATTTTTTGAATGTCCAAGTCTGACAGGTTTTTTCAAGGAAGTAAAACTTTTGTTGTGGAGGCACTGGAGAAAAGAGTTTTTAGAAAGTTTTGCATGGGATAGGTTAATATTATTTGGAGTAATGGGGAAATGTTTGGGTGTGAATGTGTACCTGTTGAATATTGTTTTGAGTTTTGTGAGGTATGCAATTTACTGTAGAAGGAATATGAAACATTTTGAAGGGAAAAAGGTGAATGTCTGGGTAATCTTTAAAGCAGGTTTAAGAAAGCAGGTGGAATTAATGTATAATGCAAAACTAGAGAAATTTGAAAGTATGTTTATAAAGGGGAGTACTTTAGTGTCTATGGAGGAGGGAGGAGGGGGAGTTAGGGTTAACTTCTGAAATGGAGTATGTCTAATGTCTATATTAGATTATTTTTTGAAATAATTATTTTGAATATTTTCTTTGTTTATTTTTTTGATAGGGGGTGGCTTTTATCTGCCTATTTTGTGGGTGGAATTTGTTATGTCTTAGTCATGTCTGAGTTTTTTCTGTATTTTTATTTCTTTGGGTTCTTTGATTTGATAGGGGGTGAATTGTTCACCTGCCTATGTTAGGATAGTGTCTGCTGTATTGTTCATTGTAATATTGTACTGTAAATATTGTAAAAAATTGAATTTTTTGATAATAAAAAGAGAAAAAAAAAATACGCCCGATCTCGTCCGATCTCGGAAGCTAAGCAGGGTCGGGCCTGGTTAGTACTTGGATGGGAGACCGCCTGGGAATACCAGGTGCTGTAAGCTTTTTGTCCCAGTAGAGCGTGCTCTTGTGTCATGGAGCAACTGCTTTTTATTTATCACCCTAATAATATCATGGATTGTTATTGGACTAAATGCAGTTTGTGTGCTGCCCTGCCCTGATCAAATCAAATCAAATAATGGACAGTGCGTTTCCCTCAAAATATAGGCAGTACATGCAGCCTTTGTTTTTAGTCTAGGAGACAGTCAATGTCTGTAGTCCATTAGGGCACTATACAATCCCTTCAATGTTTTGCCTGATTCCGTTAATTCCCAAGTTCCCTTTTCTCCGTTTAGATTTCCCCGTTGACCGTTTGTCCCTGTTTTGGCAGGTTTTCGCTCTCAAAAGTACACCTTTTTAATAGCAAAACAGCACAATTGGATGTTCTATGTCCACAACAATGTTTAAACCCTATCAGGTGACCATTTGTGAGGTCTGGGAAAAATTTAAGACATTTAGATGTTGGGGTGTAGTTACCCTTAAATGCAAGCATGCACCAGGAAGAGACCTTTGTTTGGTTAAGCGGTGTTGCTGTAGAACAAATGGCAACTGGAGTGATGCAAATGATCACGGTATAATTCTGCCATGCAGGCATAGGCTACTTTGTAGTTAACATTTACTTGCGAAGGTTTTGGGGAAAGCCATTCCTTCCCTACCAGAAGAAGGTTATCATTAGCATCATCGCTAACGGCTACACAAAGTGTAGACATACGCGCGCACCGCACACATGCACACAGACAGGGGCATTCCTGTGCCGTTTCAGAAAGTTCATGGAAATACGAATCACTGATGCATTTTGTTCATGTCTTATGATTGACTTGGGCAAATGAATGCGTTTTCTAACAAGTTGAATAGATTTAGTTGATTTCTTACTAAGTTCAATAAATGTTTGAATATTGTTGAATTTCGGTTTAATGTCTGGATTCCGTGATTCGGTCCGCAACGCCTATTTTATAGGGCCCTAGTCAATGAACTTGTCATAAATCAACATAGGATATGCCCTCTTCCCCCCCCCCCAACAAGACTCAAATATATATATATATATATATATATTGGAAATGTAAGCAGGGGTTGAGCTTCTTCAGTTTGTGTCACAAAGTGGATACGTTTCTGTGTCCCTTTCAGAGTGAGTGACACATTGACTTTATATAGTGTACCAAGAGTTGTTCCCTCGCTTACGGCCATACCAGCCTGAATACGCCCGATCTCGTCCGATCTCGGAAGCTAAGCAGGGTCGGGTCTGGTTAGTACTTGGATGGGAGACCGCCTGGGAATACCAGGTGCTGTAAGCTTTTTGTCCCAGTAGAGCGTGCTCTTGTGTCATGGAGCAACTGCTTTTTATTTATCACCCTAAAAATATCATGGATTGTTATTGGACTAAATGCAGTTTGTGTGCTGCCCTGCCCTGATCAAATCAAATCAAATAATGGACAGTGCGTTTCCCTCAAAATATAGGCAGTACATGCAGCCTTTGTTTTTAGTCTAGGAGACAGTCAATGTCTGTAGTCCATTAGGGCACTATACAATCCCTTCAATGTTTTGCCTGATTCCGTTAATTCCCAAGTTCCCTTTTCTCCGTTTAGATTTCCCCGTTGACCGTTTGTCCCTGTTTTTGCAGGTTTTCGCTCTCAAAAGTACACCTTTTTAATAGCAAAACAGCACAATTGGATGTTCTATGTCCACAACAATGTTTAAACCCTATCAGGTGACCATTTGTGAGGTCTGGGAAAAATGTAAGACATTTAGATGTTGGGGTGTAGTTACCCTTAAATGCAATTATGCACCAGGAAGAGACCTTTGTTTGGTTAAGCGGTGTTGCTGTAGAACAAATGGCAACTGGAGTGATGCAAATGATCACGGTATAATTCTGCCATGCAGGCATAGGCTACTTTGTAGTTAACATTTACTTGCGAAGGTTTTGGGGAAAGGCATTCCTTCCCTACCAGAAGAAGGTTATCATTAGCATCATCGCTAACGGCTACACAAAGTGTAGACATACGCGCGCACCGCACACATGCACACAGACAGGGGCATTCCTGTGCCGTTTCAGAAAGTTCATGGAAATACGAATCACTGATGCATTTTGTTCATGTCTTATGATTGACTTGGGCAAATGAATGCGTTTTCTAACAAGTTGAATAGATTTAGTTGATTTCTTACTAAGTTCAATAAATGTTTGAATATTGTTGAATTTCGGTTTAATGTCTGGATTCCGTGATTCGGTCCGCAACGCCTATTTTATAGGGCCCTAGTCAATGAACTTGTCATAAATCAACATAGGATATGCCCTCTTCCCCCCCCCCAACAAGACTCAAATATATATATATATATATTGGAAATGTAAGCAGGGGTTGAGCTTCTTCAGTTTGTGTCACAAAGTGGATACGTTTCTGTGTCCCTTTCAGAGTGAGTGACACATTGACTTTATATAGTGTACCAAGAGTTGTTCCCTCGCTTACGGCCATACCAGCCTGAATACGCCCCTTTTTGGAATTTCAGGAAGTGGATGAGCGGCAGGTGTCTGAGTGCTTGAGAGAGGATATCGTTTTTTGGAGGTTTATTTGATTTATAAGTTTGAAAGTTTGTGTGTGATTGTAGTTGATTTTCTTTGAAACTTTTTTGTTATTATCCCCCATCGGCGTGAGCTGTTTGGGGGATAGTGATTAAAATAACCGGATGGACAACATGGCGTCAACATCAAGAATACAAACGACGACGAGAAAGGACAACAGTGAAATCAGAATTTCAAATGAAGAACTGAAGAAAAGAAAGTATGAGAAGGAACTGACGGTGAACGTGGAAATAATTGGAGAAGGGAAAATAACAACGATGGAATTGCTGAGAGGAATAAGGGAAGTTTGTGGAACAATACTTGGATGTAGAATGAGAGACGGAAATAAGTATGAAATAACAATGTCTCATGTAAAGGGAAAAGAAAGACTAATGGACGGGCTAAAGATAAAGAACTGTCAAATCATGGCTAAAGAGCTTGGGAACGATGAGCTTGTGGTGTCCTTTTTGAACTTGCCTGCATACATTACAGATGGAGAGATATATGAGAAA
This sequence comes from Coregonus lavaretus, assembly GCF_964263955.1. Classification (NCBI taxonomy): domain Eukaryota; kingdom Metazoa; phylum Chordata; class Actinopteri; order Salmoniformes; family Salmonidae; genus Coregonus; species Coregonus lavaretus. The sequence continues at coordinate 396,883 of NW_028159531.1, forward strand.
CTAAGAGGCTGGAAAGTGAAGGCGACCACGCCAATCAAGAGGAGGATGTGGCCAGGAACAGACATTGTAGACGGGACGAGATTTTGCAAGGTGAAGTTCACAGACAATGTGCAATCCTTGCCATATTCTACCAAATTTAACACTGTCGAGGGATTTGAATATTTTCGTGTAATCCATGACAATCAAGTGAAGGTATGTAGACTATGTATTCAGCCGGGGCACATACTTAAGGAATGTCCAGAATTCACTTGCCATAAATGTAGTGAACAAGGGCATTATGCCAGAGAATGTTTGAACATAGGTAATGTGTGTGAAATGTGTGACAGACCGAAAGTTAGATGTAGCTGTAAGAAGGGAAAAGATCACTTACTTTTGCAAACAATGGACCTCACTTCTGAGGAAGAGGAGGGGAGTGTGTTTATGGAGGGAGAAAAAGAGAGTGACATGGGGAGTGTGACTTCAGAGACAGTGGCAGATATGCCTGAAGAGCCTGTAATGTCTTCTGGCAAAACACGAGACGCAGTTTTGGTCTCTGCTGCTGACAAGGTGGAACAGCAGCACATGATGGGTGAAATACATACACAGGTAGAGATGGTGCAAGGTGCTTCTCAGGTGCCTGAGCCAGTTTCAAGCGTGTGTAAAAATTACACCAAAGAGCGAGCTGGGTCCACTGAAGTCACTGGCACTGTTAAAGCGCACTTTTCAAAAGGCTTCCCTGCCGCTCCAAATCAGGAGACGGAGGATGAAATAGATAGTGAGGATCATCAGTTGTTTGCAAAAAATAAGAGGTCATTGTCGAAAACTAGGGAGATGATGGGATTTGGAAAAAAGAAAAAGTAGGTTTTGAAAGGACTTGTTTTGCTCTGATTATACCTCTGCACACATTAATAATGATTACAGTCGCATCCCTAAATGGTAACAGTTTGAGAAACATGAGCAAATTTGAGCAGGTTTTAGTGTCTGTTAAGGCAGACATGTTGTGTTTTCAAGAGACCAATTGGACAGATTCCAAAATACAGGAGATTAAGAGTAAATGGTCTGATTTAATTTTTTGTAGTCATGGAAGTGATAAAACATGTGGTGTGGCTATTTTGATAAAAAACGATGTGGTTCAAAATGTAAAACAAATATATGCTGACAATGATGGCAGACTTATTGCAATTGAATTTGAAGTGCAAAATGTAGTTTTTCGTTTAATCAATGTTTATGCTTCAAACATTGAATCTGAAAGGAGAGAAATGTTTCACAACTTAAAAACACTGTGCTCAGAAAACTGTATATTGATAGGAGACTTTAATGTGAGGTGTAGTAGAATGGATGCCTCTAGTTGTGCTAGATTCAGATAGGACTCTTCTAGAAATGCATTATGGAAACTTATGAATGAGGAGAATCTAGTAGATATATGGAGGGCTGAAAATCCAAACAGAAGAGTGTTTTCTAGAAGGCAGGTGGTGCTAAAGGAATTAAAACAAAGCAGAATTGATTCATGTCTAGCAAAACAAGAATTGGTGCAGCATGTTAAGAAGATGTCATATAACTTTACAGCATATAGTGATCACGCAGTAATGTCATTTCAAATGGGTTTTGGTGTGGAGAGGAGAGGGGGAGGTGTCTGGTGTTTAAATGCCAGTCTGTTAAAGGAGGAAGGATATAGAAATGAAATTGTTGAATGTATTAATGATAAAATGTCTAATGTACTGTTAAAAGAGAATGTGTGTTTATGGTGGGAGGAAGTGAAAGGAAAAGTAAAAAACAGGAGTATTAGGTATGCTAGAAATCACAACCGGTTAGATAAGCAGAAAGAAACAATGCTTAGAAATAGGATGTTGCATGAACTTGAAAAGGCTGATACTGATCCAGACTATGATGTTGTGAACTATTTGAAAATCCATGCAGAGCTGGGTCGTTATGAAAAAAAGAAATGTTTGGGTGCTATTGTTAGGAGTAGGGCACAGTACGCTTTGGAGGGAGAGAAATGTACATCCTTTTTTTTGGGGCTGGAAAAAAGAAAACAAACTAAGAGTTACATTGTAGAGTTGGAAGATGAAAAAGGTGTAAAGGTAAACGATTTTGTTGAGATCTTAGATACAGTTGAATCCTTTTACAGAAATCTTTACAAAAAGAATGATGTAGATAAAGTGTGTGTTGAAAAAGTGTTGGATACAATTAGTGCCAAAGTATCTCAGGTAGATAGAATGATGTGTGATGAAGAGATTTCGATTATGGAAATCAAGGAAGCAATTGTTAACACTCAAGGCAATAAAAGTCCGGGTTTGGATGGTTTAACAAATGAGTTCTATAAAGTCTTTGTAGATATTTTGGCACCCATTTTAGGGAAGGTGTTTCATTATATGGAAGAGAATAAGGAAATCCCTGAGTCTATGTCAACTGGTATGTTAACGATATTATTCAAGAATAGGGGCAGTAGATTAAAGTTAGAAAATTATAGGCCTATTAGTCTTCTAAATTCGGATTATAAGATATTGACTAAAGTGTTAGCGAATAGGATGAAAAAGGTGATTGGGAGTATTATTGCATCAACACAAGCCTACGGTATACCTGGAAGAGATGTTGCAGATGTAATTTGTACAATTAGAGATGTTGTTAATCAAATGAAAAATGAAGGCGGTATAGTATTAAGTTTGGATTTTAACAAAGCTTTTGATAGAGTGGAGCATAGCTTCCTATTACAGACTATGGAGAGGTTTGGTTTTGGGCCAAAGTTTGTATCTTGGATCAACCTGTTGTACAGCGGGGCTAAAAGTTGTGTCAAATGTAACGGAGTATTAACAGATACTTTTCCTGTAGAGAGGTCAGTAAGGCAGGGCTGTCCTTTGTCAGCTCTGTTGTACAGTGTTTCTACAGAACCGTTAGCTACATTAATAAATAGTAATAAAGAGGTAAGGGGTGTCAGAATCCCAGGTGGTGGTATCAGTGTTGTACATCAGTACGCTGATGACACTACTTGCACTGTGAAGGATATAGGAAGCATTGGAAGCATTATGAGAATCATAGATATATATGGTAAGGCATCGGGCGCTAAAGTTAATATAGAGAAGACTGAAATAATGTTTGTTGGGGATATCGATGCAAATAAGTGTGAGATTCCATTCAAGATAGCAAGGGATTTTATTAAAGTGCTGGGAGTAAACATTGGTGTAAAGGAGAAAGAGGCAAAAGATATAACTTGGACTGGGATCCTTAATAAAGTCAAGCTAACGTTGAATTTCTGGAAAAATAGAAAATTAAAGTTAAAAGGTAAAGTAATTGTTGCAAATGCTTTGGTATTATCTAAATTTGTGTATGTTTTGGGAGTCCTGGACATGCCTGAGTGGGTGCTAAATGAATTAAATAAGGTGGTGTCTAATTTTATATGGGATGGTAAAGGTGTTAGAATATCTCAGAAAACATTGATAGCTGACTATGTGGATGGAGGTTTAAAACTTGTAGATTTAGATGTCAAAAGAAAAGCTATTAGGATAAAAACAGTAAAGAAATATTTGTATGACAGTGAAGATTATGGCTGGAAACACTTATTTAAGGTCTACTTAGAGGAGAGTGGTGGATGTGGAGATAATGGTTTATTGATGGGGCTTAAAAGGAAAATGTTTGAAAAAGTACCAGATTTTTATAAAGAGGTGCTAAATGCATGGGCAGAGTTGTTGCCTAATGTATATTATGAATGTGGTCATATTGACCTGATTATGAATCAACCTATATTTCTGAATGAGAAAATCAAGAACAAAGAACAAGTTTTGTATAATAAAGTATTTAGGAGTGCAGGTCTACGACAAATAAAAGATTATACATATGAGGTAATTCCAGGGTTTTTACCTGAAGAAGCTATTTTTGATATTATCAAGGAATGGGATGAAGAGGTGGGAAGGGGAACAGTGAATAATATGTATGACAAGATAAAAAATAGTATACCAAGCGCATGGGTGGATTTAATAAATAGTGAAGTGGAAAGAGAAAATCTGTTTGTATTTCCTAATTTGTTCATTGGTAGCAGTAAGAAGAAAGTACATTTATCTACTATACCAGTGAAAATATTGTATAGAATAATGGTAGGAAAATGTTATAGAAGGCCGGCTGCTGAAAAATTTTGGAAAACAGTTTTTCCAGAATTGAATGAAAAAAAGATATGGGAAAATTTAAATGTAAAATATAATTGTAAGGAGTGTGAAAATAATGATTTTAAATTAAGACACAATAGAATATTTACAAAGGTGGTGTTACATCAAATTAATTGTGAAGTAAAAAGGGAATGCGATATATGTGGATGTTTCCCAGAAACGCTTATGCATTTGTTTATAGAATGTGAGGAATTAAAAGATATTTTTTGTAAAGTTAAGGAAATGTTAAGTAAAAACTGGGGGGGTGATTTCTTGAAAAAGTATGTGTGGGAGGAACTTGTGTTATTTGGAGTATCTGGTAAATGTGATGGCGTTAATGTGTGCTTGTTGAATATTGTTTTGAGTTTTGTGAGGTATGCTATTTTTTGTAGGAGGAATTATGGTTTTTTTGACAGGAAGAGGGTGAAGGTGTGGGGTATTTTTATATCACTGTTTAGTAAACACATGGATATGTTGTTTAATTATGGGATGGAAGATTTTGATGAACATTTTGTTGAGGGGTGTGGGTTGATTGCAAAGGTGGATGGTGGAGGAATCACTTATAATTTTTGAAAGAATTATTTTGAATATTTTCTTTGTTTATTTTTATTTGATAGGGGGTTGCTTTTAATCTGCCTATTTTGTGGGTGAAATTTGTTATGTCTTAGTCATGTCTGGGTTTTTTTGTATACTAGTTTTTTTTGTATTTTTATTTCTTTGGGTTCTTTGATTTGATAGGGGGTGAATTGTTCACCTGCCTATGTTAGGCTAGTGTCTTCTGTATTGTTCTTTGTAATATTGTACTGTAAATATTGTAAAAAATTGAATTTTTTGATTAAAAAAAATAAAAATAAGAGTTGTTCCCTCGCTTACGGCCATACCAGCCTGAATACGTCCGATCTTGGAAGCTAAGCAGGGTCGGGCCTGGTTAGTACTTGGATGGGAGACCGCCTGGGAATACCAGGTGCTGTAAGCTTTTTGTCCCAGTAGAGCGTGCTCTTGCGTCATGGAGCAACTGCTTTTTATTTATCACCCTAATAATATCATGGATTGTTATTGGACTAAATGCAGTTTGTGTGCTGCCCTGCCCTGATCAAATCAAATCAAATAATGGACAGTGCGTTTCCCTCAAAATATAGGCAGTACATGCAGCCTTTGTTTTTAGTCTAGGAGACAGTCAATGTCTGTAGTCCATTAGGGCACTATACAATCCCTTCAATGTTTTGCCTGATTCCGTTAATTCCCAAGTTCCCTTTTCTCCGTTTAGATTTCCCCGTTGACCGTTTGTCCCTGTTTTGGCAGGTTTTCGCTCTCAAAAGTACACCTTTTTAATAGCAAAACAGCACAATTGGATGTTCTATGTCCACAACAATGTTTAAACCCTATCAGGTGACCATTTGTGAGGTCTGGGAAAAATGTAAGACATTTAGATGTTGGGGTGTAGTTACCCTTAAATGCAAGCATGCACCAGGAAGAGACCTTTGTTTGGTTAAGCGGTGTTGCTGTAGAACAAATGGCAACTGGAGTGATGCAAATGATCACGGTATAATTCTGCCATGCAGGCATAGGCTACTTTGTAGTTAACATTTACTTGCGAAGGTTTTGGGGAAAGCCATTCCTTCCCTACCAGAAGAAGGTTATCATAAGCATCATCGCTAACGGCTACACAAAGTGTAGACATACGCGCGCACCGCACACATGCACACAGACAGGGGCATTCCTGTGCCGTTTCAGAAAGTTCATGGAAATACGAATCACTGATGCATTTTTTTCATGTCTTATGATTGACTTGGGCAAATGAATGCGTTTTCTAACAAGTTGAATAGATTTAGTTGATTTCTTACTAAGTTCAATAAATGTTTGAATATTGTTGAATTTCGGTTTAATGTCTGGATTCCGTGATTCGGTCCGCAACGCCTATTTTATAGGGCCCTAGTCAATGAACTTGTCATAAATCAACATAGGATATGCCCTCTTCCCCCCCCCCAACAAGACTCAAATATATATATATATATATTGGAAATGTAAGCAGGGGTTGAGCTTCTTCAGTTTGTGTCACAAAGTGGATACGTTTCTGTGTCCCTTTCAGAGTGAGTGACACATTGACTTTATATAGTGTACCAAGAGTTGTTCCCTCGCTTACGGCCATACCATCCTGAATACGCCCGATCTCGTCCGATCTCGGAAGCTAAGCAGGGTCGGGCCTGGTTAGTACTTGGATGGGAGACCGCCTGGGAATAACAGGTGCTGTAAGTTTTTTGTCCCAGTAGAGCTTGCTCTTGTGTCATGGAGCAACTGCTTTTTATTTATCACCCTAATAATATCATTGATTGTTATTGGACTAAATGCAGTTTGTGTGCTGCCCTGCCCTGATCAAATCAAATCAAATAATGGACAGTGCGTTTCCCTCAAAATATAGGCAGTACATGCAGCCTTTGTTTTTAGTCTAGGAGACAGTCAATGTCTGTAGTCCATTAGGGCACTATACAATCCCTTCAATGTTTTGCCTGATTCCGTTAATTCCCAAGTTCCCTTTTCTCCGTTTAGATTTCCCCGTTGACCGTTTGTCCCTGTTTTGGCAGGTTTTCGCTCTCAAAAGTACACCTTTTTAATAGCAAAACAGCACAATTGGATGTTCTATGTCCACAACAATGTTTAAACCCTATCAGGTGACCATTTGTGAGGTCTGGGAAAAATGTAAGACATTTAGATGTTGGGGTGTAGTTACCCTTAAATGCAAGCATGCACCAGGAAGAGACCTTTGTTTGGTTAAGCGGTGTTGCTGTAGAACAAATGGCAACTGGAGTGATGCAAATGATCACGGTATAATTCTGCCAGGCAGGCATAGCCTACTTTGTAGTTAACATTTACTTGCGAAGGTTTTGGGGAAAGCCATTCCTTCCCTACCAGAATAAGGTTATCATTAGCATCATCGCTAACGGCTACACAAAGTGTAGACATACGAGCGCACCGCACACATGCACACAGACAGGGGCATTCCTGTGCCGTTTCAGAAAGTTCATGGAAATACGAATCACTGATGCATTTTGTTCATGTCTTATGATTGACTTGGGCAAATGAATGCGTTTTCTAACAAGTTGAATAGATTTAGTTGATTTCTTACTAAGTTCAATAAATGTTTGAATATTGTTGAATTTCGGTTTAATGTCTGGATTCCGTGATTCGGTCCGCAACGCCTATTTTATAGGGCCCTAGTCAATGAACTTGTCATAAATCAACATAGGATATGCCCTCTTCCCCCCCCCCCCCAACAAGACTCAAATATATATATATATATATTGGAAATGTAAGCAGGGGTTGAGCTTCTTCAGTTTGTGTCACAAAGTGGATACGTTTCTGTGTCCCTTTCAGAGTGAGTGACACATTGACTTTATATAGTGTACCAAGAGTTGTTCCCTCGCTTACGGCCATACCAGCCTGAATACGCCTGATCTCGTCCGATCTCGGAAGCTAAGCAGCGTCGGGCCTGGTTAGTACTTGGATGTGAGACCGCCTGGGAATACCAGGTGCTGTAAGCTTTTTGTCCCAGTAGAGCGTGCTCTTGTGTCATGGAGCAACTGCTTTTTATTTATCACCCTAATAATATCATGGATTGTTATTGGACTAAATGCAGTTTGTGTGCTGCCCTGCCCTGATCAAATCAAATCAAATAATGGACAGTGCGTTTCCCTCAAAATATAGGCAGTACATGCAGCCTTTGTTTTTAGTCTAGGAGACAGTCAATGTCTGTAGTCCATTAGGGCACTATACAATCCCTTCAATGTTTTGCCTGATTCCGTTAATTCCCAAGTTCCCTTTTCTCCGTTTAGATTTCCCCGTTGACCGTTTGTCCCTGTTTTGGCAGGTTTTCGCTCTCAAAAGTACACCTTTTTAATAGCAAAACAGCACAATTGGATGTTCTATGTCCACAACAATGTTTAAACCCTATCAGGTGACCATTTGTGAGGTCTGGGAAAAATGTAAGACATTTAGATGTTGGGGTGTAGTTACCCTTAAATGCAAGCATGCACCAGGAAGAGACCTTTGTTTGTTTAAGCGGTGTTGCTGTAGAACAAATGGCAACTGGAGTGATGCAAATGATCACGGTATAATTCTGCCATGCAGGCATAGGCTACTTTGTAGTTAACATTTACTTGCGAAGGTTTTGGGGAAAGCCATTCCTTCCCTACCAGAAGAAGGTTATCATTAGCATCATCGCTAACGGCTACACAAAGTGTAGACATACGCGCGCACCGCACACATGCGCACAGACAGGGGCATTCCTGTGCCGTTTCAGAAAGTTCATGGAAATACGAATCACTGATGCATTTTGTTCATGTCTTATGATTGACTTGGGCAAATTAATGCGTTTTCTAACAAGTTGAATAGATTTAGTTGATTTCTTACTAAGTTCAATAAATGTTTGAATATTGTTGAATTTCGGTTTAATGTCTGGATTCCGTGATTCGGTCCGCAACGCCTATTTTATAGGGCCCTAGTCAATGAACTTGTCATAAATCAACATAGGATATGCCCTCTTCCCCCCCCCCAACAAGACTCAAATATATATATATATATATTGGAAATGTAAGCAGGGGTTGAGCTTCTTCAGTTTGTGTCACAAAGTGGATACGTTTCTGTGTCCCTTTCAGAGTGAGTGACACATTGACTTTATATAGTGTACCAAGAGTTGTTCCCTCGCTTACGGCCATACCAGCCTGAATACGCCCGATCTCGTCCGATCTCGGAAGCTAAGCAGGGTTGGGCCTGGTTAGTACTTGGATGGGAGACCGCCTGGGAATACCAGGGGCTGTAAGCTTTTTGTCCTAGTAGAGCGTGCTCTTGTGTCATGGAGCAACTGCTTTTTATTTATCACCCTAATAATATCATTGATTGTTATTGGACTAAATGCAGTTTGTGTGCTGCCCTGCCCTGATCAAATCAAATCAAATAATGGACAGTGCGTTTCCCTCAAAATATAGGCAGTACATGCAGCCTTTGTTTTTAGTCTAGGAGACAGTCAATGTCTGTAGTCCATTAGGGCACTATACAATCCCTTCAATGTTTTGCCTGATTCCGTTAATTCCCAAGTTCCCTTTTCTCCGTTTAGATTTCCCCGTTGACCGTTTGTCCCTGTTTTGGCAGGTTTTCGCTCTCAAAAGTACACCTTTTTAATAGCAAAACAGCACAATTGGATGTTCTATGTCCACAACAATGTTTAAACCCTATCAGGTGACCATTTGTGAGGTCTGGGAAAAATGTAAGACATTTAGATGTTGGGGTGTAGTTACCCTTAAATGCAAGCATGCACCAGGAAGAGACCTTTGTTTGGTTAAGCGGTGTTGCTGTAGAACAAATGGCAACTGGAGTGATGCAAATGATCACGGTATAATTCTGCCAGGCAGGCATAGCCTACTTTGTAGTTAACATTTACTTGCGAAGGTTTTGGGGAAAGCCATTCCTTCCCTACCAGAATAAGGTTATCATTAGCATCATCGCTAACGGCTACACAAAGTGTAGACATACGCGCGCACCGCACACATGCACACAGACAGGGGCATTCCTGTGCCGTTTCAGAAAGTTCATGGAAATACGAATCACTGATGCATTTTGTTCATGTCTTATGATTGACTTGGGCAAATTAATGCGTTTTCTAACAAGTTGAATAGATTTAGTTGATTTCTTACTAAGTTCAATAAATGTTTGAATATTGTTGAATTTCGGTTTAATGTCTGGATTCCGTGATTCGGTCCGCAACGCCTATTTTATAGGGCCCTAGTCAATGAACTTGTCATAAATCAACATAGGATATGCCCTCTTCCCCCCCCCCAACAAGACTCAAATATATATATATATATATTGGAAATGTAAGCAGGGGTTGAGCTTCTTCAGTTTGTGTCACAAAGTGGATACGTTTCTGTGTCCCTTTCAGCGTGAGTGACACATTGACTTTATATAGTGTACCAAGAGTTGTTCCCTCGCTTACGGCCATACCAGCCTGAATACGTCCGATCTCGTCCGATCTCGGAAGCTAAGCAGGGTCGGGCCTGGTTAGTACTTGGATGGGAGACCGCCTGGGAATACCAGGGGCTGTAAGCTTTTTGTCCTAGTAGAGCGTGCTCTTGTGTCATGGAGCAACTGCTTTTTATTTATCACCCTAATAATATCATGGATTGTTATTGGACTAAATGCAGTTTGTGTGCTGCCCTGCCCTGATCAAATCAAATCAAATAATGGACAGTGCGTTTCCCTCAAAATATAGGCAGTACATGCAGCCTTTGTTTTTAGTCTAGGAGACAGTCAATGTCTGTAGTCCATTAGGGCACTATACAATCCCTTCAATGTTTTGCCTGATTCCGTTAATTCCCAAGTTCCCTTTTCTCCGTTTAGATTTCCCCGTTGACCGTTTGTCCCTGTTTTGGCAGGTTTTCGCTCTCAAAAGTACACCTTTTTAATAGCAAAACAGCACAATTGGATGTTCTATGTCCACAACAATGTTTAAACCCTATCAGGTGACCATTTGTGAGGTCTGGGAAAAATGTAAGACATTTAGATGTTGGGGTGTAGTTACCCTTAAATGCAAGCATGCACCAGGAAGAGACCTTTGTTTGGTTAAGCGGTGTTGCTGTAGAACAAATGGCAACTGGAGTGATGCAAATGATCACGGTATAATTCTGCCAGGCAGGCATAGCCTACTTTGTAGTTAACATTTACTTGCGAAGGTTTTGGGGAAAGCCATTCCTTCCCTACCAGAATAAGGTTATCATTAGCATCATCGCTAACGGCTACACAAAGTGTAGACATACGCGCGCACCGCACACATGCACACAGACAGGGGCATTCCTGTGCCGTTTCAGAAAGTTCATGGAAATACGAATCACTGATGCATTTTGTTCATGTCTTATGATTGACTTGGGCAAATGAATGCGTTTTCTAACAAGTTGAATAGATTTAGTTGATTTCTTACTAAGTTCAATAAATGTTTGAATATTGTTGAATTTCGGTTTAATGTCTGGATTCCGTGATTCGGTCCGCAACGCCTATTTTATAGGGCCCTAGTCAATGAACTTGTCATAAATCAACATAGGATATGCCCTCTTCCCCCCCCCCCCAACAAGACTCAAATATATATATATATATATTGGAAATGTAAGCAGGGGTTGAGCTTCTTCAGTTTGTGTCACAAAGTGGATACGTTTCTGTGTCCCTTTCAGAGTGAGTGACACATTGACTTTATATAGTGTACCAAGAGTTGTTCCCTCGCTTACGGCCATACCAGCCTGAATACGCCTGATCTCGTCCGATCTCGGAAGCTAAGCAGCGTCGGGCCTGGTTAGTACTTGGATGTGAGACCGCCTGGGAATACCAGGTGCTGTAAGCTTTTTGTCCCAGTAGAGCGTGCTCTTGTGTCATGGAGCAACTGCTTTTTATTTATCACCCTAATAATATCATGGATTGTTATTGGACTAAATGCAGTTTGTGTGCTGCCCTGCCCTGATCAAATCAAATCAAATAATGGACAGTGCGTTTCCCTCAAAATATAGGCAGTACATGCAGCCTTTGTTTTTAGTCTAGGAGACAGTCAATGTCTGTAGTCCATTAGGGCACTATACAATCCCTTCAATGTTTTGCCTGATTCCGTTAATTCCCAAGTTCCCTTTTCTCCGTTTAGATTTCCCCGTTGACCGTTTGTCCCTGTTTTGGCAGGTTTTCGCTCTCAAAAGTACACCTTTTTAATAGCAAAACAGCACAATTGGATGTTCTATGTCCACAACAATGTTTAAACCCTATCAGGTGACCATTTGTGAGGTCTGGGAAAAATGTAAGACATTTAGATGTTGGGGTGTAGTTACCCTTAAATGCAAGCATGCACCAGGAAGAGACCTTTGTTTGTTTAAGCGGTGTTGCTGTAGAACAAATGGCAACTGGAGTGATGCAAATGATCACGGTATAATTCTGCCATGCAGGCATAGGCTACTTTGTAGTTAACATTTACTTGCGAAGGTTTTGGGGAAAGCCATTCCTTCCCTACCAGAAGAAGGTTATCATTAGCATCATCGCTAACGGCTACACAAAGTGTAGACATACGCGCGCACCGCACACATGCGCACAGACAGGGGCATTCCTGTGCCGTTTCAGAAAGTTCATGGAAATACGAATCACTGATGCATTTTGTTCATGTCTTATGATTGACTTGGGCAAATTAATGCGTTTTCTAACAAGTTGAATAGATTTAGTTGATTTCTTACTAAGTTCAATAAATGTTTGAATATTGTTGAATTTCGGTTTAATGTCTGGATTCCGTGATTCGGTCCGCAACGCCTATTTTATAGGGCCCTAGTCAATGAACTTGTCATAAATCAACATAGGATATGCCCTCTTCCCCCCCCCCAACAAGACTCAAATATATATATATATATATTGGAAATGTAAGCAGGGGTTGAGCTTCTTCAGTTTGTGTCACAAAGTGGATACGTTTCTGTGTCCCTTTCAGAGTGAGTGACACATTGACTTTATATAGTGTACCAAGAGTTGTTCCCTCGCTTACGGCCATACCAGCCTGAATACGCCCGATCTCGTCCGATCTCGGAAGCTAAGCAGGGTTGGGCCTGGTTAGTACTTGGATGGGAGACCGCCTGGGAATACCAGGGGCTGTAAGCTTTTTGTCCTAGTAGAGCGTGCTCTTGTGTCATGGAGCAACTGCTTTTTATTTATCACCCTAATAATATCATTGATTGTTATTGGACTAAATGCAGTTTGTGTGCTGCCCTGCCCTGATCAAATCAAATCAAATAATGGACAGTGCGTTTCCCTCAAAATATAGGCAGTACATGCAGCCTTTGTTTTTAGTCTAGGAGACAGTCAATGTCTGTAGTCCATTAGGGCACTATACAATCCCTTCAATGTTTTGCCTGATTCCGTTAATTCCCAAGTTCCCTTTTCTCCGTTTAGATTTCCCCGTTGACCGTTTGTCCCTGTTTTGGCAGGTTTTCGCTCTCAAAA